>NC_083408.1:317500-437483 GCF_020745735.1 Hemiscyllium ocellatum | reverse complement strand
GAAAATTTTCACGTCTTCAGCAAACTTATTACCTCTAAACTCGTGTGTGTCAGGCAACTGCCCATAGGCACTTTCCAAATCCTTCATGATCCATGGTCTGTGGGCCAGCATTGGCGCCCTTCTAGACGTGCAAACACAACTATTGCTGTTTGCTGAACAACCTGTTTTGATGATCATACGTCAGTACTCTCACTGTCTGACCCATCATCACGTCGTGGGGGTGACCATGGACAAACCCTGGATACCTTTCTGTCTTGGAGTGTCCATACTTCTTATGGGCTTCTTGCTTCAATTGGTTGCGGGTATAGCGGGCTATTGGTGATTCAGCAGATCCTGAGGCGGCAGCCGCTGACTTGGAATCTTAGCCAGGCTGCTCTCATATTGGGGCTGTAGGTCTCAGAGGGCAGTCATCAAGGTCAGGATCTGGAACAGACTTAAGACACTGTACAGCTTCATTAAGTTGTTTTCTCGTGCATCTGCATGTGTACTAGTGTTTGTACATGGGCTTGATCGATCTTATCCTTGAGATTTCCTGTCTCTGATATCAGCCTCAGCCTTCCACCTGTTAAATGCACATAAATTGACAGGTTCTTTTTTTCCCTTTCTGTTTCTCCTTCTCTCTCCTCCAACTTGGACCTCAATATTTTCAACTGCCTTTTGCGAAAATTTCCTCCTCCAGAAAACCACATTCCTTAATCTACAATTCAAACCGCTGTGCAGATTCTGGCCGTAATTATTTTGCATGTATTCTATTTTTGGTTTTGTCATTCTTTTTGTTTGCTCTTGCTGGAACCCATTTTCAGCGTTTCTAGAAAAGTGTACAGCTCTCTCTCTCTCTCTCTCTCACACACACACTCTCTCTCGCTCTCTCTCTTCCCTTTGACATGCTTTTTCCTCCGGCGTTTCCCTCTTGCACTGGGCGTGTCCGCCTCAATGCCCTGGTTTTCGTAAACCAAGAAACCACGTACTGAGTACGTCTTTGGCGAGTCCAACTTAGCCAGTGGTGGTTCAAAGTCTAAAACCAGACTTAAACTTGTTGTCAGTTAAGCACAATAGAGGCGGCAATCCCTTCCCTTGAGTTTTGCTCAAATCCTGCGTGAGAGTTCACTGAACCCTCTTTCTGATTCATTTATTCTCTCAGAATGAGTCTCTATGTAGAATTAATTATACCACGACTCTTACCCCGACCCTGTTCGATTCGAACCCTACCGCTGGGGTGATCCACAGATTCCGAGTCCTTTCACGCAAAGGGTCCAATACAGTGCTCGGGATGATGTGAAAGATCTTCAATGCACTGCGCCTGCGTCTCCTGGAAATCTTCAGAAAATCATCCAGTCGTGGGGTCCCGGGCGCGGCCCCAAGTTCACTGTCGTTGAAATTAAGTCGACTCGACTCGAAAGCTAGCGATAGCAAAGAGAAAGGTTTATTGTAAACTCAGCAGGTGTCCAATACACTTGGCAAATACGCTTTGTCTAAGGGCCCTGAACATCTTTCACACATTCTCTTTGGACTACATTTTGCTTATCCTTAACACACAGTCAAGAAAAAGAATTGAGAACATTTTACCTTCCTTCCACATATGGCGTTTGTTTTTTCTCATTCCTTTGCTGTTGATATAATTGCTTACTGCCCATATGTTTACCCTGACTCTTGCTGAATTTGACTGTTTTAAACAACTTGCAAGGACAATCTGTCTGCTTCCAGAACGCAGCAAAGTCAGGTTGTCTGCTTAAAATTTAGCAGGGTATTTATTTCAGATTTCACAGTGAATGTTAGTTTTGTTAATGTTCTATTATAAATTCCATGGAAAGTCAATGAGGATATTGAAGAGCCTCTGGATTGGATCTTCATGTCATCATTGTTATCAGGAATAGTGCCATAAGACTGGAGGATAGCAAATGTTGTTCCCATGTTCAAGAAGGGGTGTAGGGACAATCCTGATAATTATAGACCAAAGAGGCTTACTTTGATTGTGGGTGAAGTGTTGAAAAAGTTTATATGAGATTGGATTTATAAATATCAAGAGAGGACTACGTTGATTATGGATAGTCAAAATGTTTTATGACGGGTACGTCATGCCTCACAAACCTCGTTGAGTTCTTAGAGAAGGTGATCAAATAGCTGGATGAAGGTAAAGCGGACAATGGAGTGTATATGGATTTCAGTAAAACGTTTTCTAAGGCTTCACATGGTAGGCTATATCACAACTTACGGAGGCAAGGCATTGAGGGTGTCTTAGCGGTTTGGATCAGAAATTGGCTAGCTGAAAGACGACAGAGAGTGGAGGCTTTTGGGAAGCGTTCATCCTGGAGGTCAGTTACTAGTGATGTACCACAAGGATTTCTTTGTCATTTTTACAAACCAAATAGTTGAGGCATAGAAAGATAGATTAGTAAATTTTCAGATGACGCTAAGGTTGGTGGAGACGTAGATAGTGCTACAGGATGCTGCAGGTTACAAAGGACAAATATAATCTGCAAAGCTGAGCTAAGAGGTGGCAAATGGGATTTAATGCCGAATCGTGTAAGATGATTCACTTTGAAAGAAGCAATAGGAATACAGAGTACTTGTTTAATTGTAAGATCCTTGATACTGTAGATGAGCATAGCGATCTCGGTGCCCATGAACAGAGACCCTGAAAGTTGCCACCCAGATTGATAGGATTGTAAAGAAGCATTCGGTCTGTTGGCTTTTAGTGGCAGAGGGATATATTTTTGGAGCCACAAGGTCATGTGCAGTTGTACAAAAAGATTTGGCGAGACTGCACTTGGAGTATTGTGTACATTTATGGTCACCGCACGATAGAAGGATTGTGGAAGCTTTGGAAAGGGTGCAGTGGACATTTATTCGGATGTCGCCTGGTTTGGATTGAAGATCGTGTAAGGAACGTGAGGTATTTCCGTTGGAGAGAAGAAGGTTGAGAGGTGATTTAATTGAGACATATACAATTATCAGCTGATTAGATCATATTACTGACAGTGTGGAAACAGGCCCTTCAGGTCAACAAGTCCACACTGAAGCGCAACCCAACCAGACCCATTCCCTATATTTACCCCTTTACCTAACACCACGGGCAATTTAGAATGGCCAATTCGCCTAACCTGCACATTTTTGGACACCCACGTAGACACGGGAAGGATGTGCAGACTCCACACAGTCAGTCGCCTGAGATGGAAAGGGAACCCAAGTCTCTGACGCTGTAAGGTAGCAGTTCTAACCACTGTGCCAATGTGCTACCCACGGATTTTGCAGCGTGGACAGTGAGAGCATTTACCTCGGATGGTGATAGCTAGCACGAGGGGAAATTGCTTAACACTGTGGGGTGATAGATACAGGACTGATGTCAGAGACACTTTTTTTACTCAGAGTAGCAGGCACGTGGAACACACTGCCTGCAACAGTAATAGTTTCACCAATTTTAAGTAAATTTAAATGATCACTGGATAAACATATGGATGAAAATAGAATAGTGTCGCATAGTGTTATGAACAAGTCCAGACCACTGAAAATATTCTTAAGCCCGCATCCCAAACCATATTTTTGCAAGTTGTTTCAGTAAGTGTATCGTGAAAATTACCCAGAGTGAGTTAGCTAGGTTGACTACTAGATGTTAAATCAGACAAACGTTTATTCACAAAATTACACAAAGAAATACATGGACAGAATAAAGAACACCTACAGAACTCAGTCTATCTAAACTAAACTTAATTATGCTGTTCCAAATCTACACATCAGTCCCTTTACAAACCAGTATAAATGGAACACTTCCTTACAGAGCAGAAGTTGAAGGGCAGATAGAGAGACAGAATTTCCACACAGAGCACTTTTGAACTACCAAACATTTCAGGACTGAACTAAACTGCTCTACTAGAGAGTTGAACACTCCCCTTTCGTTATACTGATCACTACTAAAACATGATTTCTTTGGCCTGAAATCTCATCTGTTAACATGTAAACAACTGGCTTTTCAAAATCCTTTTCTTCTCTGTACCAAACCAGAGTTTTTGGATCCCGACCTGGTTTATTTCCCCTCTGAAAAAAAAATCAAGAACATAGTCTGGTTGAGCCAAGTAACAGCTATATTGGCAAAAAAAGGACTAGCGTTGTCACAATAGGTCGGCTTCAGATTGGTTAAAAAGGTCGGCGCAACATCGAGGGCTGAAGGGCCCGTACTGCGCTGTACTGTTCTATATTAACCATTCTGCAGTTCCCATACACCAGAAACATGAGCAAATTACCTCCTCGCTTTCACATGAGAACATCCCAAAAGGTTTTGCGTCCTTCTCCTGTTCTGCAACAGACTCAATGGGCTGAATTGTCTCATCCTTGTGTGACAATTTCCACTCACTTTGTTCATTTTCCAGTTCTTGTGTTGAGGCATTGAGAATTCTGAATGGTTTGATCCTGTTGTTATGTAACAGGATACAGGTAATGCATGGTCTATTATTGGTCCTGTGTTGTCGTGTGAAGGAGCTGACTGACCTCTGCCTGAAAATGTATGTCAGGTTCTCGAAACTAAAAGGACTGCTTATCCTTTGCTGCAACAGGGTTAAAGTATCTACTTCTGCCCTTCCTTTGTCCAGGTTCGAGCAGTGGACAAACCCCTCAATGTGTGATTGCTGTGTGATTGCCTTCTTTTGCTGAGCCTTAAAACAAAATCATGTGTCATTTCTGTAAACTGTTATAGTTATTGAATCACCCTGCTTATACCTCCCTCATCTGTAACGGTGTGGCTTAGTTGGTTAAAGTGCCTATCTAATAATCCGGTAAACTTGAGTTCAAACGCTTGTAGCACTGCGTGGTGCCGTGGCCGAGTAGGCTACGGTACAGTGGTTAGATAGCAGTGTGTCCGAATCCTCCTACTAAAACTTGCGCTGATTGCATGTTATGCTGAATCTTGGTGCAATTGATTTAAAATGAAAACGACAAAATGTCATTTGTTTCTTGCAAAGTGATCTCTGATGCGATACACAACAGAAACTTCAGTGGGTCAACAGCCACGATGTGTTTCTTTAGTGTAGTGGCTATCAAGTTCACCTCGCATGTGGAAGAAATAAGGCTGTGCTGCTGCTTCATTGCAGACGCAAGTTGTGTTGCCCACACGGGCAGTGTCTAGCACTGCTGTTTCATATTATCAAGTATGCTGATTTTATTCCAGCCTCAGATGACTGCCTGTGTGGATTTGTACATTCTCCCCGTGTCCGCAAGGATTTCTGCCTGGTATCTCAGTTTCCTCCCAAAGTCCCAAGATGTGCAGGTTAGGTAGTTTGGCCAAGTGAGTTCACATCACTCGGACTCCAAAGAATTTAGCAAGATGTAGCATACAAAGAGTAACGATGAGCAAACATTGATGAGAGTTAAATATCAACGTCAAAATTGTGATACAAATTTTGCGTATCTAACACAACAGGAAATTAGAAATGCAAGCTTTTATTTACTGCGGTAATTATAGAGAAATTCAAGTTGCATCCAAACTTTTTGGGAAGAGTAATTCTACATTACGTCTGAATAAACACCAGTACTTTTTTTGTTAAGTTACGAGTACATACCAAAATTGTGCACGCCAAGAAGGTATAAGGAACAAGTTGGATTCAGCAAATTTGAAAAGTACATGAGAAAGAGTTAATGGAAGGTAGACAATGTCTGTTATTTATAGAAACTCTGTAAGGTGTACAGAATACATATACATATATGCATGCATATATAGCAAAAACGTAAAATCATTGTTAATAAAAGAAGGTAAACATTTTATTAGATCAAGGAAACTGGCTCAAAATAATGCCCTATATTGTGGATTCAATGCAACAAAGAAGGACGAAGAAACTGATAAGAAATTTTAAAAGAGATCAATAATCCAAACTAACAAGCAACATTAAGGTTGATGAACATCTTCTATCAATATTTAAACGGAAAATGAATGCAAGGTCAAATGTGTAACCCTGAATGTGTGGCCAGGATAATATGCTGTAGAGAATAGACAAATGACAGTGAAACTAATCGGTTACATTTTGTCTGTCTTCATGGAGGAAGAGACAGAACATCTCCCAGAAATACAAAGTAACCAAGGGACTTGTGAAAATAAAGACGAAAATCATTCATGTTTGTAACTAGGTCGTCCCTGAAAACATAACTGGATTGAGAATTGGTTTGTCCAACGGACCAGATGTACTTCGTAATGCAATTTCAGAGAAATCCGCAACGCACAGATTGATTTCACGATGGAACACTCTATTTTTCCACATTCAATTTAGAAGGTTTATAAATGCATTACAAGGATTCAAGAAGGGAAGAGTAGGGAGAGTGGAGAATTACAGGGCAGTTAATTTGACATCCACGTTCGGGACTACTGGTCTCCAGGCACATAACCAGCCTTGTACCACCATCCTCTGTCCCTGGCACTGAGACAATTTCGGTTAAAACTGGCCAGGTTACCTTTGATAACCTGGTATCAACTTTTACGTGATTGATCTGTTTCCCAGATGGGGCCTTTTCAAAGGACATGCTGAGAAACTATATCAATTAACTCGTTAAAAAACATCAGCAAAATTTATGAGGCTTGACTTCCCTCTGATAAAGCCATGTTGATTATCCCTCATCAAACATTGCTTCGTCTTGGGGCGGCATGGTGGCACAATGGTTTTCAGTGCTGGAGACACAGGTTCAGTTCCAACCACAGACGACAGACTGCATGGATTTTTTCCGGGTGCTCCGGTTTCCTCCCACAGTCCAACAATGTGCAGGTTAGGTGAATTGGCCATGCTAAATTGCCCGTAGTGTTCGGTGGGGGCGGGTTGGTGTGGACTTGTTGGGCTGAAGGGCGTGTTTCCACACTGTAAGTAATCTAATTGGAATGCATTTTAACATTGTAGCTTTGGTCATTTAGAAAGTAATTTCAAACTTGAAGATAATATTCAAGTCTGTGTTAAATTTCAATCATTTTGCCTCAAGATATCTATTGTAGAAATAAACAATGGAGTGGGTGTAATATCGTTGGATATTCTGGAATTCTTTTTTTTAAATCACACGTTAAGTTATTGGGAAAAAAATGCAGCAACGGGTATTGACAGGAACCTGTGCAAATGGGAAGGTAAATGTATGGTCTCTCTTCGTTTAAAGGGAATCAGAAAGCAGATGATGAAGAGTCATCAAGACTGGAAACGTTAGCTTGCTCTTTCCATGGATGCTGTCTGACCCGCACTGATCACCAGTATTTGCTGTTTTCAGTACAGATTCCATCATCTGCAGTAATTTACACCTACTGAATGTAAATGTGCTAAACATCACATTCACAGATCATTTGTGAGACTCTACTTGGAGCATTGAGTACAATTTTGATGCCCTGATCTAAGGAAGAATACGTTGACAACATCTACTGATTGGATATTCTCCAGAATAATCCGTCAGATGACAAAATTGTCTGATGAGGGATCTCAGCCTGTGTTTCCTAGCGTTTCAACAAATGAAAATTAATCTCAAAGAAACCGAGAAAAAAGACACAGAGGAGAATGCCTAACAAAGAGATATGGAAAAGCGGGAGCAAGCAAGATTAATGATAATCGCAAGATATTCCACAAATACATTAAGCAGAATAATATAGCAGTGTACAATTAGAACCCGTTAGAAACCTAGGTGATTATCAGTATGTGAAGCTGGAGAATATTGATAGATTGTTACATGAGAGCTTCACATCTCTTTTACTTCGCAGAAAGAGGAGAAAGGTACAAAATTCGAGAAGATGGAAAGTCTTTAGCAGATTGATATAAGATGTGAGCTGGAATTGATGGTTTTGCCTGGTGTCAAATTGTAGAAATGGTCCGTGTGAGTTTTATCTCAGGCTGCTGTTGGAGACAATGCAGGAAAACCCTGATCAATTTGGAAATAAGTATCTGGTGACAGGAGAGATGCCAGAGGACCGATGTGGTTCCACTTTACAGGAAGGGTGATGCAGGTAGACCAGGGAACTCTAGACCGATGAGCATTGGTTCATTGTTCGGGAAACTATTGGAGAAAATACGGACAGAGAAAATCTATCTCTATATGAGAGGCAATGTTTGATGAGGGATAGTAAACATGGCTTTATCAGAGGGAAGTCAAGCCTCATAAATTTTACTGAAATTTGTCAACGAGTTAATTGATATAGTTTCTCAGCAAGTCCTTTGACAAGGCCCCATCTGGGAAACTGATCAATCACGTAAAAGCTGATGGTATCAAAAGTAACCTGCCCAGTTCTATCCGAAATTGTCTCAGTGCCAGGGACAGAGGATGATGGTACAAGGCTTTTTATGTGTCTGGAGACCAGTATCCCCTGGTGTACCACTGGGATCAGTTCTATGTCCCTTATTATTTATGGTAATTATAAATGATGCAGGTGCAAATGTTGAGGGAGGTGGATTGATTTTGATAAATAAGTTTTTGTTTGGCAGAAAGATTGGCCAGGCATTTAACAGTGAGGAGGCAAAGTAATGGGCTAGTTAAGAAGGCATTGTGGACAGTAAAAATAGCCTTTATTCATTGATCCACATATTACAAGAGTTATACAGGACTTTGGTTAGGCCATGATGAAATATTGTGTCCACTGCTGGAATCCACATTACAGGAAGGATATGATTGCACTGGAGGGGATGCAGAGGAGATAAACCAGAATGTTCCCTGGAATCAAGCATATCAGCAATGAAGAGAGGGTGGATAAAATCGAATTGTTTACTGAGGAGCAGAGAAAGCCGGAGGGGGGGGGGGGGGGGGGATGTGGATCAGAAACATAAGATTACTAGGGCCATGGGCAGTTTGGATGGACAGCAGCTGTTCCTTTATTTGTCAAGGGTCAAGAACAAGGAAGTACACTTTTAAAGTGAAGGGTTTGAAATTTAGAGAGGATTTGAAGATTGTTTTTCACCCAGAGAGTGTTGGCGTCTGGAAGGTACTTCCTGAGAGGAAAGTTGTCACGGCTAACCTCACAACCGTTAGAAAGTACTTGTACAGCATCTGAAGTGTCATATCATTTCCGGCTACAAGTGTTGTGTAGGAAAGTGGGACGAATGTAGATCGTGCTGTATTTATGACAGTACATAGTATGTGCTTCTGTGAATGTATGATTGTGGAAGGTTAATCACGGAGAATCATAAGACAGGAATTGATGAGTTTCCGAAGCTTATAGTACCAGGAGTTATCTGATTGACCTGACAATGGGAAAGGTTAGAAGAAACAGCTGCTGCTTCCAAACAGTCTGAAACCAGAGAATGGAGAATAGGGAAATAGCAGAACAATGATGCAAATATTTCAGTTCTGTCGTCACAGATGAAAACAAACCAAAAAAAGTTATTCCCAGCAAGACTAGGAAACCTAAGCCAGGAGTGAAAAAGGGCATAGAATGAATTTAGAAAATCAACGTTTGCGAGAAACTATTAGCTCAGCACGAAATGGGTATAACAATGCCAACATCGATTTATGAAATAGGAATCATCTTTGAGAAACGAAATATCCGATACGTCATGGAGCGACAACGTATGCAGTGCATTTGTGCTTTCAGAAAGATTTTGATAAAGCCCCAAGCATAATGTGAAAATGAAAACTTGTTGGAATGGGGCTAATGCATGAACATAGTTTTATAACGGGAGAGCTGACAGGAAACGGTGTATTGGATTAAAAGATAGTTTTTTTTGGAGACAAAGTATCATGGGGTATCACCGAGATTGATACACGGGACTCAGTTATTCCCAGTACATCTCAAACATTTGGTTGAAGGAATCAAATGCAAAATTCTTAAACCTGTTGATGCACAAAACGATGTTGGATTGTCAGTGAGTGAGGAAAACGTAAAAAAAAAGCTTCAAGGCGATTGAGATAGTGGAGTGAATGGGCAAATAAATAGGAGGAGGAGAGCAATGGGGGTAGACATGACGTTGTTTACGTTTGTGGGAAAATGAGAACGGCAGCTGACCATTTGAAAATGGATTGTTTGAAACATGTTGATCGATAAAGGGACTGATGCTCCTTGTTTTGTTTCCTTCTGTGCAGACCTCCAAGTTCTATGCAGCAGTGAGCTTTGAAGGCAGAAGTCAATCCTGGGAATGGAATTGACACACTGAGCAGTGTATATAGACCCACCAAGTGGGTAGCTATAACATTGAAATTGATCTGGACCTCGCTGTACACCAGTCACGTAAAGCAATATTGCAAGAATAGTACGCAGTTAGGAAGCGAAAATGTATGTTGACTTTTGTCAGAGGGATTTAAGTACAGATGTAAGGGTGTCTCACTGCAGCTGTACAGGGCTTTGGTGAGGTCCCATCTCGAACATTGTGCAGTACTGTGTGCAGTTTTGGTTTCCTTACCTAATAAAAGACAGACTTCACTGTGACTGGAATGCAGCGAAGGATAACCAGACTGATCTCTGGAATGACAGACTTGTGGGAGGAGAGTTTGCGCCGACTGTACCTATATTCCATGGGCTTTAGGAAAACGAGTGGAGATCTCAGTTAAATACATAAAACTCTCCGAGGGCGAGACACAGCAGGATTAGGAGTGATACTTCCCCTGGTTCAGATGTCTAAACCAAAGTGCCACAGTATTATGTACAGGCAGGCCACACTGCATTGAGATAAGAATAAATATCTGCACTCAGAGACTGGTGAACCTGGGAATTCTATCCCAGATAAGGCAGTGGAACACAGGACCCAGTATATGAATAAGGATTTCCAGACGCTAAAGGGATAGGGGGAGATCAGAGGTCTGGTGTGGAGATACAATATCACTCATCATTTCTGGAACTTGATGGAAAACTCAATGGACCAAAGAGATTAATGTATTTTCTACTTCATTTTTTTTTGTCTCGAAGGCTAATCATGTTGAATGATAGTGGGTATAGTGCATTAAAGCGTTATTTTGATATGAGCTCTAATGTAACTCTGTAAATGTTATCACAAGCGATCAGATGTTAGGAAGGAGGCCTCTACAGGGTCGAAGGGATGTTGTTTCCCGTTCCCTTTTCCGATAGTGAAACTGTTGTTGGGTGTTCCATCCGGCTTTATTCTTTAAGACATCGGATCATTTTGATACAATAGAGCGCCTTGATTGATCATTACAGAGTCCATTGAGGAGTTTTTCACATGACTGTTTGTCGGGAGTGACTGTTAGCCACCAGGAAAGCACGGGAGATTCACTTCCTGAAAGTACATTGAGGAAGCAAATTGATGTTCACAATTGACATTGGCTTCAGGGTCATTGTTACTTGCACCAGATTTTAGATCTCCGTGTATTATTCATTGTTTGTAACTTCCACCCGCTGCCAGAGCATTGGTCTGAGCTGGATTAGTAATCCAGGGACATTTCCACAACAGCACCATCTCCAGATGGGGACCTATCGGAAAGAACACTGTGCATTTTATTTCTGTGCTGATGGGAACTCTGTCAAAAGTCACTCCCAGCAATTTGACTATTCTGATGGGAGTGGTGGTGTACTAATTGTTCAGATTGCAATTATTCTCCTCTTAGGGGACATATATCGTTGAGTAATTTTTCAAAGAGCCAGATGTCAGAATTGGGGCTCGAATGAAACAGCTTCCCCGGGGAGCCGGCTTGTTGTGCAGCACAAATCTTCAGTCCTTTTGCTGGAATGGTGCCAGGGCCCATTGTCTGTGCTGTATCTACTGTGTTCAGCTGACTCTTCATGTTACGTGGAGCGAATCGAATTGCTTGAAGACTGGTATCAATTATAATGTGGTCATCATTGTTAGGTTGAGGTGGATCATCCACTCAAAACTTCTGGCTGAGGATAGTTTACATCCTTGACATTACCAAATGTACAGGGATGTTCCATTATTTCGGATAGGGATATTTGTGGAGTTGTTTAACCGTCCATCGCCATTCAAGACTGATTGTGGCAGGATTGTTGGTCTGTTGGGCTTGGGATCACTGCACCCTGTCTGTCAGATGTTAGTTCTGTTGTTTGAAATGCCAGCAGTCATAGCAGGAGCTTTCACGGGTTGTCATCAGGTTTAGGTACACATAATTATAACTCTGGCATGTTCACCCACACTCATCACGGAACCATATATCCAGTTGACGGTAATCATAGGATGAGGGATTATTCCAGAATACAATTCTGCTGCTCCTGCTGCTGTGGTCTAAAGCACCACATCAATGTCTTGAATTCTCTTTTTAAGAAGGTTCAGAGAGCTAAATCATTGAAAGTATTTTCTGAGGATTTCCGACTTGGAAATGAATTGACTGCAATGACGAATTAGTGATGAAAGACGGGTTATAGAGTCATAGACTCTTAGAGTCATGGAAACAGACCCTTCGGCACAACTCTTCAATGCTTACCAGGTTTTCTGAACTGAACTATTTCTATTTTTCTTCCTTTGGCACACACTTCGCCAAACCTTTCCTATTCAGGTAAACATCCATTGTCTTTTAAATGTTGTAATTGTACTCACCACGACCACCTCATCTGACAGTTCCCTACATATACACACCCCTCCCCCCCGTGTGAAACAGCAGCTCCTTAAATCTCTTTCAAACCTACTTTCCCTGTTGTTAGTCTCCCCCACTCTGGGGAAATGATCTTGGCTATACGTCCTATCAATGTCCTTCATGATTTTACAAACCTCGGTGACCTCACCCCTCAGCCTCCTACTCAAAGGGAACAAAATCCCATCTCCCCATATATCTCAAAACCTCCCGTCTCCGTCACATCACGTCAAACACTTTTGTCCCCTTTCCAAGTTATGACATTCTTCCTCTCGCTGGTAGACCACCAGAGTACTCAGTGCTCCAAATGCATCCTCTTGCACAGACGCAACATAATGCCCTAATTCCGTTAATCAGTGCTCTGACGGATGAAGACAAACGTGCCTAATATCTTCTTCATTGCTCTGTCTCACTGCGAATCCACTTTCAAGGAATTGTGTACCTCGACCCCGGCTCTCTCCGCTCGACAAAATTCCCCAGGGCCCTGCCATCAATTGTGTACATCCTGCCTTGTTTTGTCTAAAAAGGTGCAATACCTCACATTTATCTGCATGAAGCTTCATCTGCCAATCATTGGCCCACTAGCCCTGTACATCAGGATCTCATTGTTCTCTTAGATGACTGTCTTGACTATCTACTATAACACCAATTTTGGGGGTTTCAACTACAAACTTATTATCTACGGTTTCGGAATTCTCGTCCAAATCATTTACAAAAACAATGAACAAAAGTATCCTGATCCTTGTGGCGCACTGCTGGTAAGAGTCCGCCAAGTGAAACAACAAATCTCTCCGAACGCCCTCTGTCACTGACAGTCAAACTAATTCTGTATCTAATTGGCTAACTCTCCCTGTTCCCGTGTGATCTAACCCCATTAACCAGGCTACCAAGAGGAATTTTGTTGGTCTTCACTAACGTTCGCATCGGCAACGTATGCTGCTTTTCCTTCATCTATCTTGTTGGTCACCTTCAAAAGCTGCAATCTAGTTTGGAGACAACTTTTTCCCTCAAAGAAAGCAATGCTGTGTATCTCTAATCAGTCCTTCCCTTTCCAAATGAATGTAAATCCTGTCCCTCAGAATCTCCTGCAAACACTTACTAATCTCTGACATCAGACTCACTGCTGTGAGGTTCCTTGGCTTTGTCTTGCAGTCTTTTGAAAAATAATGTTACGCATTAGCTGCCTTCCAGTCCTCGAGCACATCGTCCGTGCCTGTCAATGATACAAAGAAAAAGTTTAAATAAATGTGGATGATGGAAGTCAGTATCGAAGACAGAAGGTGTTGGGAAAGCCTATCAGATCTGGCAGCATCTGTGCAGAGAAATCAGAGTTAATGTTTCGGATCCGGTGAGCATTCCTCAGAACTCTAAGGAATAATAGGAATAATTCAGCAAGATCCGTCACAGTTTCTTATCCAGTTTCCAACAATGACCTTCGATACACATGAACAGGTCAAGTGTATTTGTCTTCGGTTATGAATTTTAAGATCTCCAGCACATGCTCTTCTGTCATGTGGCCTCATTTAAAAACATCACCACATGGATTTATTTCCCCGAGTTCCCTCGATTCCATGTCTTTCCCCACAGTAAATAATGACGTGACATATTCATGTGGGATCTCACCCATTGAGCAAACACAGGCTCGAAGGCAGCGGAGTTGGCGAAGATGGAGTCCTTGTGTAGAGTATGACCTCAGCATGGTCAGGCGCTTATGGACTGTGTTGTTGAACTGGTAACTGCGTTTCTGTATTTTTCCACTTTAACAGAAAGAGTTATAGAATTTCATACTTTAAATTTGTTTTCTTCGTTTTTCTCTGTTGTACCAAGGTTCTGTTCGCAGGGAGAGGGGGGAGGTGGCGGAAGGGAGGGGAGCTTAGTTCCTAAGAATGCGTCACATCTGGGGACTTGCAAACTTTTCTCTGTCCTCATGTGAGTACAGGTTACAATAATGCTCATAAACCTAATTCATCTACTGAGGAGCCAAACATAGATGGCTGCTTGTTTTTTTTTATGGAATCCTGCTCTCTCTGGTTTCTCTTTTGCCCTTAATATATTTGTATAATCTCTTTCTATTTTCCTTAATATTATCAGGCAAAGATATCTCACGTATCCATTTTGACCTTCTTATTTGCCTAGTAAGTGTACTCCGACATCCCGTTAACTCAAGGGATTCTCTTGATCCCAGTTGCCTATACATAACATATACCTTCTTCTTTTTAATTGACCGGCGCCACAATATACACTGTAATGTCCTGTTCCCTACTCATGCCAGTATTGCCCTTCACAATAACAGGAACACACTGTCCCTGAACTCTCACTGTCTCGCCTTTGAAAGATTCCCACTTGCCAGAAGTTCCTTTGCCTATGAACAGCTTCCCCCGATAATCTTCTGATTGTTCCTGCCTAAAACATCAGAATGGGTCTTGGACAAATTTATAGCATAACCTTGTCGACCAAGCCTATCCTTTTCCAGAACTATTTTCAAACTAATAGAATTATGGTCATTGATCCTAATGTGCTCCCAAACTAAGTGCCCTAAACAGGACAGTCACTTGCACTACCTTATATCCTGATATCACAAGAGGGAATAACGTTGACGCCTAGATCACATCAGCCATGACCTTACAGAATGGCAAGGCAGGCATGAGGGGCAGAAACACTGCGTACACCTGTGTGTTTCAGATTTTGTGTGTGTGTGTCTGTGTGTGTGTCTGTGTGAGACTGTTACTGCGCTTTAGTGAATTAATGTATGTTTCTCTGCATCTGCATCTCTAAACATTTGGGGTTCTGTTGTTTTGGAAGTTAACCCATTGAAATGCGGATGTGCCTCCTTTCTCTCTCTCTCTCTCTCTCTCTCTTTCTCTCTCTCTCTCTCGCTCTCTCTCTCTCTCTCTCTCTCTCTGTCTCTCCATCTTGTGTTAAAAGTGATGAAATACCACCCTCTGCTGGACGCCTCACGGCACTGCAGAGGGTGCAGCCTTGTCGGGAAAGGTATCAAATACAAATTCTGTCAGATTTGACTGAATTTTGTCCTTGCTATGTGCACTCGAATGGGGTTTGCAATGCTTTCGCTTATGGCACCAACCTTAGTTGCAAGATACCAGGCACTGTCTCCAGACTGTTCTTGCCCAGTCTCCAGATACTGGCGGGGCTAGCATCCAACAATGCCGGACCTTGTTTTCAGGATGTGTGGGCATCAGTCTCTAGACGGCTACAGGCCTAGTCTCCAGGCCACTCTAGGCACATTCTCGAGACAATTTTGACCCCAGCCCCCAGGCCGTGCCAGGCCCAGTCTCGAGAATGCACCAGAACCAATCTCCAAGTTACACTGAGCACACTCTCCAGGCTGTGCCGTCCCAGTCAAAAGCCATGCTGGGTCCATTCTCGATTCTAGGCTGAGCCCAGTCCCCAGACGGCAGTAGGCCCAGCCTCCAGACTACACCAGGACCAGTCCCCAGGCCGCACCGGGCCCAGATTCCAGACTATGCCAGACCCAGTCTCCAGGCTGCGCTGAGGTCAGATGCCAGGCTGTGCCAAGCCTAGTCTCTAGGCCATGCCAGGCCCAGTCTCCATGCAGTGCTTGGCCCGTCTCCAAGCTACACCGAGCCCAGTATCCAGATTGCAGAGGGTCTAGTCTCCAGACGACACAGAGCGCAATCTCCTGATAGTTCCAGACCCAGATTCCAGCCAATGCCAGGACTAGTCTCGAGGTTGTACCTGCCCAATCTCCAGACTGCAGAGGACAGAGTCTCCAGGCAAGACTGACCACGAGTCGCCAATCCGCAGTGGACCCAATATCCAGGCCACACTGGGCCCAGTCTCCAAGCTGAGCCAGACCCAACGTCCAGACTGCGCCAGACCCAGTATCCAAGGTTGCACCAGAACCAGTCTCCAGATGGCACAATTCACTGTCTGCTGACAACACCAGGCCCCGTCTCCAAGCCACGCCAGGCCCAGTATCCAAGATGTGCCAGACACGTCTCCAGGCTGTCAAAGGCCCAGTCTACAGGCCCCACAAGGCCCAGTCATTATCCGCACAGGGCCCATTCTCCTGACAGCTCTGGGCTCAGTCTTTCAACAACATTGGACCCATTCTCCAGACCACGCCAAGCCCAGTCTCTAGACTGCGCCAATTCCAGTCTCCAGATCATGCCAGCCACAGTCTCTGCACCACACCAGGGCCCAGTATTCAAAACATGTCGGTCCCAATCTTCAAGTTACGCCAATCGTATTCCCAGACCATGTCTCCAAACAGCCCCGAGCCCATCACCAGACTGTGCTCGGGACAGTGTTTAACCACGCTGGGCCCAGTCTCCAGACTGCATCACGACCAGTGTCCAGCAATGCCATGGTCAGTCTACAAGCTGCATTGGGCAAGTCTCCAGTCTACGCCGAGACAAGTATTCAGGCTGGACCATGTCCAGTCTCCAGGACGTGCCAGGCCCAGTCTCCACACTACACTGTGCTTTAAATCTCGAGGTCTCCCTTCCAATCTGAGACTCACTCCCACCATTCCCATCAGAATAACTTTGAAATGTTAAAAGTGTGGAAACTGAAAACCCTCCAGGAAACAGAATAAAAATGATGAGCACAAAGAATGTTTGGAGCAGATGAGTTTTACCTGGAACATTCCGAGCCTGCCGCCATCTTTAGGAAATTTCGTCTTTCAAAAAATGACATTGGAGACTCAACGTTGAAAGTGTGTTGCTTGAAAAGCACAGTAGGGCAGCCAGCATCCCAGGAGCTGGAGAATGGACGTTTCGGGCATAAGCCCTTCATGTAGCATGAGGCTGTCAGCCGACTGGGTGTAGAGATAAATGAGAGTGAATTGGGCTATGGGGAGGTGGATTGAAAATGCAATAAGTAGATGAAGATGGGGGAGAAAGTGATAGGTCAGAGGAGGGTGTGACGGTCAGGTCTCGAGTGCAGTGCATAGTTGGAGGTTTGGGACTGTGCTAATGTGGGAGAAGTGGAAAGGCAGAAGCTGTTGCAATCCACTGTGACTGCGTGTACTGGCAGGGTCCCAAGGCGGAATATAAGCTACCTTTCACCCGACATCGAGTGGTTACCGTTTGGCGGTGGAGGTAGCCGAGGACAGAGTCAGAGGGGAAGCTGAAGTGTTGAGCCACAGGGCAGTGTGGTTATTGGGTGTTGGTATCACATAGAAGTACTATGAAAGGATCTGCAACAATGTAGCGTAGGAAAAGATGGGGAATGGTGTAAGTGTAACTGTGAAACATTCCCGTGAACATTATGTCCCCAACATTCTATAACTGTCATCCCTCGGAGCGTTCTGTACCCAACATTCTATAGCAGACATTCCCAGAAACATTCTGTACCAAACATTGCATAACTGACATTACCCGGAATATTCTGTATCCAACATTCTATAACTGACATTCCCCGGAACATTCTATAATCAACATTCCAGAAGTGACATTCCCTGCAATATTCTGTACCAAATATTCTATGACTGACATTCTCCAGAACATTCCATTCCAAAAATTCTATAACTGATATTCTCCAGAACATTCTATCGTTGACATTATTTGTGAAAGGCCGGACGTCAGTGAGTTGAACAAACGAGAAGGTCCTGAGGGAAGAGATCCCATTGCAGCGAGAAGTAGACGCTGTTCCAAAGTCCCTGATGCAGTTAAACGCGTGAATACGTTTTCCCTGCGTTTACATTTATTCAAAACATAGCTGTGACCACAACTGAGACCAGAAGACAGAATTTTTCAAAGTCTGTCTGTCATCAGGAAACTGGGAGGGAATCGTTCAGGACAGCAAGTTTTTCACTGTCTGTAGTACGAAATGGAAATACGTGACCTGTGTCTGCTCTCGACTGATCAATTGTGTGCGAATGTTTGAGAAACCATCTGTTCATATGGATGTGTGTCTCTGCGTTTGGGGCGGGAGGGGTTCTTTTGTTTTCTGACAACTTTTTGTCAGTAATTCAGACGTTCCAATTTGTTTTTCCAGCTCCAAATATTTTAATAAATCTCTGAAGACAGTGGCACATTTGAAAATCTCAATGGGTCCCCACTCAAACAGGTCACTTTGCCTCCAGGCTGATGGGTAATGTGTTTGCTTTCTTTCCTCACAGTTAATGCAGTGACTATCTACGTCCTTCTTTATAAAGCTTGTGGATTGTCTCCATGTGTCAGACGTTACCTGGGGGCCATGGCAGCGGCGGATCTACTGGTCATTATCCTCGACCTGATACTGAGACACATCCCCATTGTATATCCAGAGCAGTTTTATTTCTTGATTTACTCCGTCCGTGTGTGTAACATCCACGCCGTCCTTCTTTATGCAGCCACTGACTGTTCTGTCTGGTTCACTGTCACTTTCACCTTTGATCGATTTGTGGCCATTTGTTGCCAGAAGCTGAAAAGTAAATATTGCAATGAGAAAGTGGCGGCTGTGGTTCTTGGAGCAGTGACTGTGCTGAGCTGTTTGAAGAACATTTTCTGGTATTTTATGCTCAGACCTTGGTATCGGCTGAAGAACTCCCCGTGGTTTTGTGGGTTATCACTCGCTGTTTATGTCTCCCGTCTCTGGAGCACGATCGAGTTCCTCCACCACATTCTAAATCCGACTCTCCCATTTTGTCTGATTCTGCTGCTCAATGTTTTCACCGTCAGATACATTTTAGTTACTAGCAGAGCCCGCAAGCGATTCCGTGCTCACACCAATGCGGAGGTGCAGTCTGACACAGAAATGAGAAGCCGAAAAAAAAACATCATCTTGCTGTTTATGATCTCGGCCAATTTCATCCTGTTATGGTCAACATTAATTGTGTATTTCATGTGGAACCGAATGTGGGGAATTGGGTATAGATTTGTGTTTCTCCATCCCTTTATGCGGGAATTGGGCTTCATGCTGCAGCTCCTCAGTTGCTGCACAAACACCGCGATTTATGCCGTGACCCAGACTAAGTTCAGGCAGCAGCTGAAGAATGTGCTGAAAGATCTCTTTACACAAATTCATCAAACAATCAAATTCGCTCATTAATCAATCCATCCGGGATTTTCTTATTTCAGTTCAGTTTCTCAGAAATGAGGCAACCAGTCGCTATGGTTGCAGACTGAGGGTTGTGCTGGAGTGTTCAACCTTTTCTCAAGGGGTGGGACGTTTACAGGGACATATTTCACTGTTTCTCACAACTCAGGGAGCAGTCAGAAATGGCACCATCCCCCGTTTGCATCCAACACTTCAATTTGTGAAAAAATGAAAGCAAATAAATTCTGAGAAGCAACAGAGTGAACGATAAACTGGTGTGTCTTTCTCTTGGGGGGGGGAGTGTGTGGGGGACGTGAGTGTGGTGTGGAGGAGTGTACAGGGGAGGCAGCGTGACGGTGGGGGCCCGTGTGAGGAAATGACCGTGATGGCGGGTGTATGTGATGGAGTGAGCGTAATGGAAGGGATGTCACCAGGAGAGTGAGTGTGACGGTAGCAGAGTGTGCAGGGGAGTGAGAATGACGGTGGAGCATCGTATGAGGGAGCGAGCGTGACGGCGAGTGTGTGTGAGAGGAGGGAGTTCGATGGAGAGATGTTGCTGAGGAGTGAGTACGTTGTTGCAGTAGCGTGCAGTACAGTGAGCATAGCGATGATGTGTGGGCTGGGGAGTGAGTGTGTCCATGGTGGTATGTGCAAGGGAGTGAGTGTGACTCCAGGGTCATGTGTTGGAACGTGATAGTGACGTTGGTGGATGAGTGAGCATGGTGGAGAGAGTGACAGTGGGGCGTGTGCGGGACAGTGTGTGCGATAGCGGAAATGTGTGCAGGGGAGTGAACATGATGGTGGGATCGTGTGAGGGAGAGTGAGTATGACGGTGAGTATGTGTGCAGGGGAGTAAGTGTAACGGTGTGGTTTTGTGTGGTGGAGAGAGTGTGACTGTGTGGATGAATGTGGGGGAGTGAGTGTGACAACGGATGTGTGTCCAGTTGACTGAACATGACGGTAGGGTCGGGTGAGGAAGAGTGAGCATCACAATAGAGGTGCCTGTGGGCAAGTGATTACGAAGGTGGGGTGCATGCTTAGGAGTGTTTGAGACGGTGGTCGAGTGTGTAGGGGAGTGAGTGTGACTGTGGGGGAGTGCGTGGGTGAGTGAGTGCGATGGTGTGCCAGTGGGTGATGGAGTGAGTGTGAGTTCTGGGAGAGTGTAGCGGATTTACTGGGAAGCTGAGGGGGTTTACGGGTGATTGAACGTGATGGTGGAGGAGTGTGTGATGGAGTGTGTGACACTGGGGGGGAAGTGAACATGTAAGTGTGGGAATTAACAGGGTAGGGAGAATGATGGTGGGGAGAGTGATGTAGAGTAAGTGTCACGGTGAGGTAGTGTGCAGGAGAGTAAGAGTGACGTTGAGGGGAGTGTGAGGGAGTGAGCGTGATGATGTGAGTGCGTGGGGGAGTGAGTGCTATGGTAGCAGTGTCGGTGGAATGAATGCGACGGTGGTGTTGTGTGCGGAAGAGTGAGTGAGGCCTGCGTGGGAGAGATTGGGCGTGTGAATTTGACACTGGGGACAAGTGTTTCGAGATTAGAGTGGTGCTGAAAAAGCAGAGTAGGTCAGGCAGCATCCGTGGAGCACGAAAATCGACGTTTTGGGCAAAAGCACTTCATCAGGAATAGAGGCAGGATGCCTGCAGAGTGGAGAGTTAAATGAGAGAGTTTGGGGGCGGGGAGAAGATGTCATAGACTACAATAGGTGAAAAGGGTGGGGATGGAGGTTATAGTTCAGAGAGGAAGGTGGGGAAGGTAGCAAAGAATACAACGGGTGAATGGGGGTATGGATGAAGGTGATTGGTCGGTGAGGCGCGTGGAGTGGATCGGTGGAAAGGGTGATAGGCAAGTCGGACAGATGATGAGGGCGGTGGTGAGCTGGAAGCCTGGAGCTGGGGTGAGGTGGGGAAGGGGAAATGAGGAAACTGGTGAAATCCACATTGATGCCATGGTGTTGAATTTTTCTGAGGCAGAAGATGAGGCGTGCTTCCTCCAGGCGTTGGGTGGTGTGGGAGCAACGGTGAAGGAAGCCCAGGGTCTGCATGTCCTCGGCAGCCTGTTAGGAGGAGTTGAAATGTTGGACTACAGAGCGGTGGGTTTGATTGGTGTTAGCGTCTCGGAGAGGATCCCTAAAGCGTTCTGCTGGGAGACGTCCAGTCTCCCTAATGTAGAGGAGACCGCATCGGGAGCAGATGATACAATAAATGGTGGTTTTGGATGTGCAGGTAGATCTTTGATGGATGTGGAAGTCTCCTTTGGGGCCTTGGATGGAGGTGAGGGAGGAGGTGTGGGCGCAGGGTTTGCAATTTCTGCAGTGACAGGAGAGGGTGCCAGGAAGGGAGGTTGGGTTGTTGGTGGGCGTAGACCTGACCAGGTAGTCACGGAGGGAATGGTCTTTGCGGAAAACAAATGAGTGAGGAGGGAAATATATCGCTGGTGGTGGGGTCCGTTTGGAGGTGACTGAAAAGTTGTTGGGTGTTGTGGTTTATGTGAAGGTTGGTCGGGTGGAAGGTGAGCACCGGGCGGGTTCTGTCCCTGTTATGGTTGGAGGGGTGGGGTTTGAGGGCGGAGGGGTGGGGTGTGGACGGGGTGCGTTGGAGGGCATCTTTAACCACATGGGAAGGGAAATTGCATTTCTCTAAAGAAGGAGGAAATCTGGCGTGCTCTGGGGTGGAATATGGTGGTGGTTGTGTGTGCGGACGAGTGAGGAAATGGTTGATGTTTTGTGCAAGGGAGTAAGCCTGACGGTGCAAGAATGTGTGGGGTAGTAAGCTTAATGGTGGACTGGCATGTGGGAGAGTGAACATAGAATTGGTGAGTGTGCGGGGAGTAAGCCTGACTGTAGTGGAGTGTGGTGGGAGTGAAATTCGTGTTAGGGGATGATGCGGGGTAGGGAGTGTGAATGCATGTGAATGTGTGTGGGAATAAGATAATATTGGTGGATTAATTGGGAGTAACTATACCATAATTGAAAAATGTGGGGCTGGAAAATCACAGCAGACCAGGAAGCATCCAAGAGCAGGAGAATCCACATTTCGGGCAAAAGCCCTTTGGATGCTCCTTGGGTGAGGCCTTGCCTATGTGTTTTTCCAGCACCACATTTTCCAGCCCTGGTCTCCAGTATCTGCAGTCCTCACTTTCCCCTCCGGAGAAACTTTACGGTAGTCGAGTGCACGGTGGAGTTCGCATGACAGTTGGGGAGTTTGCGGGAGAATGAGCATGACGCTTGGGAAGGGGTCCGGAAATTAAGCATGATAGTGGGGAAGAGAGTAGGGGATTAAACATGATGGTAGGAGAATGTGTGGGGGAGTGAGTAATATGGTTCAGAAGTGTGTGGGGGAGTGAGAATGACAGTTGGAGAGTGTGTGGGGATAGTGAGCGTGACTTTGAAGGATTGTGCTGAGGAGTGAGTGTGGCCTTGGGGAGGATTCTGCTGTTTACCGTGATGGTAAAGTGTGGGGAAGTGAGCATGCGATAAGAGGAGTGACAGATTGAGTGTGATTGTTGGTAAATGTACGGGTTAGTGAGAGTCATGGTCAGGAAGTGTAATGGAGAATGAGAGTGATGGCGGGGGAGTGTATGGGGAAGTGAAATTGACAGTGGCGAAACAACGTGACGTAAGGAAGTGTGCGTGGGAGGTAGTATGACAGTGGGAGATTGGGTGTGGTTGGGTGCGTGATGGCGCGGACGTATGTGGGGGATTGAGCGTACCTGGGGTGTATGAAAATGATTTTGTGAAGTGTAGACTTAGACTTACAGTGTGGAAACAGGCCCTTCGGCCGAACAAGTCCACACCGACCCGCCGAAGCGCAACCCACCCATGCCCCTACATTTACCCCTTACCTATCACTACGGGCAATTTAGCTTGGCCAATTCACCTGACCCGCACATCTTTGGACTGTGGGAGGAAACCGGAGCACCCGGAGGAAACCCACGCAGACACGGGGAGAACGTGCAAACTCCACACAGTCAGTCGCCTGAGTCGGGAATTGAACCCAGGTCTACAGGCGCTGTGAGGCAGCAGTGCTAACCACTGTGCCACCGTGCCGCCCTAAAGTGTACATGGGAGTGAGCACAAATTTGGGGAAATGTGTGGGTAGATGAGTGTGATGGTGGGGGACTAAGCGTGACATTGGTTGGGTAAGTGGTAGGAGGTGACTGTGCAAAGGACTGAGCGTAACAGTGGGCGATTGTGAGTTGGAGTGAGCATGATGGAGGGGGAGTTTGCAGGGGAGTGAGGTTGACGTTGTCGGAGTGTGCATGGGGAGTGAGCGTGATGCCAGGAGATGAAGTGGAAGAGTTAACTTGATGGTGCAGGAGTTCACGGGAGAGTGAGAGTGATGGAGGGAATTGTGCAGGGGAGAGCGTGTGACAGTGGGGAAATGACGGGGGATTGAGTATGAGGGATGGGAATGTGAGGGGGAGTGAGCAAGGGGTTGGAGTGGCGTGTCGGGGAATGAGCGTGAATTAGCAGGGGAGTGAGAATGCTGGGACGTTTGTGGGGATGTGAACATGACCATTGGGGAGGGTGCGGTGTTGAGCTTCACAGTGGAGCATTTGCAATAGAGTGATCATGGTGTTGGGGCAGGTTGTAGGGTAGTGAGTATAATAGTGTTTGAGTTAGCAGGGGATGTGTCCTTGGTGGTGGCAGAATATATAGGGGAGTGAGCATAGCGTGAGTGGAGTGTCAGTGGAGTGAGCACAATGATGGTGGAATTTGCGATGGATGAGGTTTATGGTGGGGGTGTATGCAGAAAGGGAGCGTGACAGTGACAGTGTGTGCTGGGGTGTGGGAGTGGCAAATACTGAGCGTGATGGTGATGCAGTGTGCAGAGGCGTGAGGGTGTGCTGGCGCAGTGAGCCAGAAAGTGACTGTGCAGTTGTGGGATGGTGTGTGAGGTGTGAGTGTGTAAGCGTGACGATGGGGGCGTGTGTCGTACAGTGAGCAGGGCGATGAGGAGAGTGCAAGTGAGTTAGTGGGATGGTGTGTGTTTGAGTGGGGGAGTGACTTTGAGGGTAAAGGATTATGCAGAGGAATGTTAGCTTGTTGGTGGGTGAGTGTGCTGGGGAGTGAGTGGCGATGGAAGAGGATTGTTCAGGAGACTGAGCGTGAGTGTGGGTGAGTACATGGGGAGTGAGTCTGATGGTAGAGAAGTGTGTGGTTGAATGAGCATGGGGAGAGTGCAAATTAGAGTGTGATGTTGGACGAGTGTGCTGATTGTGATTTTATGGTGCGGGGAGTGTGCATCCATGAGGGGAATGTGTGGGATAGTGAGTGTGACTGTTGGGGAGCATGCGAGGGAGACAGTGTGACAGGTGTGCAGTGTGCAGGTGAGTTGCCACTTCATTGGGGCAGAGTGCAGTAAAGTGAAGGTCGCGGTGTGTAGTGTGCTGGGAAGTGATCATGATGGTGAATCATTATGCGGGACAGTGACTGCGATGAATGGGAAGTATTCGGGGGAGTGCGTGTAACGCTGGGGGGGTTAGAGGAGAACGAACGTGCCCATGGGTACGTATGGTGGGTATTGAGCATGATGGTGGGAGCGTGTGATGGCGAGCTAGCGTCACGGCGGGGAGATGTAATGTGGAATGAGCGTGATGGTCAGAGAGTGAGGTGGCATGCGCGTGGCATTGCGGTAGTATGTGATTTTGTTGGTGGGGGTCTGTGTGGGGCAATGAGCGTGACAGTGGGCGAGTGTGCATTGGTGCGAGTGTGTCAGTGAGATTGAGTACGGGAGAGAGCATGTTGGCGAAAGAGCGTGTGTGACAGTGAGGGTGATGCTGAGAGACTGTGTGCTGGAATTAAGCGTGATGGTGATGGAATGTGCTGGGAGGTGAGGGTGATGGTGGTGGAGTGTACTGCGGAATGAGGGTGATGGTGAGGTACAGTGCAAAAATGTGAGCATGACTGTAGGCGAGAGTGGTTCGATGTGTACCTGAAAGTAGGGGAGAGTGGGGAGTCGTGAAGTTGACGGTTGTGGAGTGTGTGCATCAGCGAGTGTGATGGTGGAGAAGAGTGTGAAAGTGTTTGTGATGGTGGGGGAGTGTGGGTAGAGTGTGTGAGAGATGGTGTTGGAGTGTGCACAGGTGTAAGTGCGATGACAGAGGAATGTGCAGGGGTGAGTGAATGTGTCGGTGGGGTAATGTGCACGGAGTGAGCATGATGGTTGCTCTGTGAGTGTGATGGTGGCTAATATAGAGGGGAGTGGGCGTGCATGTGGGTGAGTGCGTGGGCAGTGAGATCAACGGTGGAGGAGCTTGTGGCGAGTGACCGTGAGGGTGGGGATGTGTTTGTGGGGTTGTCAGGGAGATGTTAGTTCAGTGTTCGTTAGTAAGCGTGATGGTGGGAGAATATGCGGGAGAATGAGTGTGATGATGGGGGAGTGTGTAGCGAATGAGCATGATGGTAGTGCAGTATGTGGGATGCTATGGGATGGAGGGTGTGTGTGGGGAGTGAGCTGGATCGTGGGGGAGAGAATGGGGAGTGAGCATGATGGTGGGGGAGTGTGTGGGGAGTGAGGGTCATATGGGTGCAGTGTGCTTTGGAATGAGGGGGATGGTGGGGGCAAAGCGGGAATGTGAGCATGACGGTGGGCGAGAGTGGGGTGATGTGTAAATGAAAGTATTGACTGGGCTCACTATAGTACTAGTACTATAGATGGTCAGTTTTTGTCCAGTGTGTGCAGGACGGCTTCCTCATACAGTGTGTATACAGACCAAGAAGTGGCGAAGCCATATTAGATTTGACATTAAGTAATGAGCCCGGCCAGGTGTTAAATTTGGAAGTAGGTGAGCACTTTGTTGATAGCGATCACAATTCTGTTATGTTTACTTTAGTGATATAAAGGGATAGTAGTATACCACTGGGCAAGAATTATAGCTTGGGGAAAGACAATTACCATGCGATTAGGCAAAATTTAGGAAGCATGGGATGGGGAAGGAAACTGCAGGGGATGGGCAGAATAGAAATGTGGAGCTTATTTAAGGATAAGCTCCTCTGTCCTAGATAAGTATGTACCTGTCAGGCAGGGAGGAAGCTATAGAGCGCGAGAGCCATGATTTACGAAGGAAGTGGAATCTCTGGTCAAGAGGAAGAAGAAGGCTTATTTTAGAATGAGATGTGAAGGCTCAGTTCGGGCGCTTGAGGGTTACATGGTAGCCAGCGAAGATCTAAAGAGAGAGCTCAGAAGAGCCAAGAGGAGACATGAGAAGTTGTAGGCGGATAGGATCAGGGAAATCCAAAGGCTTTCTATAGCTATTTAAGGAATAAAAGAATGACGAGAGTAAGATTAGGGCCAATCAAAGATAGTAGTGTGAGGTTGTGTGTGAAGTCAGTGGAGATAGGGGAAGCACGTAATGAATGTTTTTCGACAGTATTCACTCTAGAGAACGACAATGTCGTCGAGAAGAATACTGAGATACAGACTAATGATTAGGTGTTATTGAGGTTCACGAGGAAGAGGAAATAGAAATCTTACGGAGTGTGAAAATAGATAAGTCCCCTGGAACGGACGGGATTTATCCTAGGATCCTCTGGGAAGCCAGGGAGGAGATTACTGAGCCTTTGGCTTTCATCTTTAATTCGTCATTGTTGACAGGAATAGTGCCAGAAGACTGGAGGATAGAAAATGTGGTTTCCATGGTCAAGAATGGCAAGAGAGACAACGCAGGTAATTATAGACCAGTGAGCCTTACTTCAGTTGTTGGTAAAGTGTTGGAAAAGATTCTAAGAGATAGGATTTATAATCGTCTAGAAAAGAATAGCTTGACTAGGGATAGTAAGCAACGTTTTGTGAAGAGTAGATCGAACCTCACATACTTTATTGCGTTGTTTGAGAAGGTGACCAAACAGGTAGATGAGAGTAAACCGGTTGACGTGGCGTACATGGATTTCAGCAAGGCGTTCGGTAAGGTTCCCCACAGTAAGCTATTGTACAAAACGTGGAAGAATGGGATTGTGGGAAATAAACCAGTTTGGATCAGTAATTGGCTTGCTAAAAGTTGACAGAGGGTGGTGGTGAATGGAAAATGTTATTCCTGGATTCCAGTTACCAGTGGTGAACCGCAACAGTCGGCGTCGGGTGCACTGATGTTCGTCAGTTTTATAAATGACCTGGATCACAGCGTAGAAGGGTGGATTCGAAAATTTGCAGACGACACTAAGTTTGATGGAGTTGTGAATTGTACCAACGGATATTGTAGGTTACAGAGAGACATAGATAAGCTGCAGAGCTGGGCTGAGAGGTGGATAGTGGAGTTTAATTCGGAGAAGTGTGAGGTGATTCACTTTGGTCGGAGGAACCGGAATGCAAAGTACTGGGCTAATGATAAGATCCTTGGTAGTGTCGTTGAACAGACAGATCTCGGTGTCCAGGTACACAGATCCTTGAAAGTTGCCACCCAGGTTGATAGGTTTGTTAAGAAGTGTTGGGACAGATCTTCTGTCCCCGTGTTCGTTTGGAGGAGAGAGACACCGGGTCTGATTAAAAGTATAAACAGGTTTAATGAGAGAGAATCGTACACAGTACAGTGAGGTGTCTAGCTCACTGGAGAAGGCGCGTTCTGTCTATATTTTAATTTGTCTATCCTTTTGTTCTCTCACATTCCAGAGTTACATTCTTATTTGGTAAAATGCAGAATTTTGGGATGTCATTGGTTCTCACCTGATAACATTCTATTACCTCAGTTTGAGCTACGTGCATTTTGACACGGCTCCAATGTCCTGTTATCTCTCACCCTCCCTGGGGCCTCTTCAGGCTATGCCATTAGCTTTTCAGTCTGTTTTTAGTGTAACATAATGGCTTACTGTTGTCTAGTGAAGCTAACAAGTCCCAGACTTGGTAATACTATCTTACGTGAGCACTACCTAACAATAAAGTTTCTTACACTACCTAACCTTAATAATGGATCCCAACACTCCCTCCCTTGGCCTCGAAAGAGGCCACACAAAATACAGCAGTTCGCGCGCAGCAGTCAGGACCCGGATGGTTGGTGAGCGCCCCTCTGTCGCTCCTTTGCAAGACCCTCCAATTAGCTTAACCCGGCTTGTCTGACTCTAGGGAGACATAGTTATAGGGGATAGGAGTCCCTAAGTAGCATACAACTTCACAAAGCAATCCGCGTCGCAAAAAATCCCTACTCTAGGCGCCTCTCCAGTTTGCATACAATCGTTAAGGCACGAGAAGCAGTGAAATAATACATAACAGACATAAGCACTCAAATGTCGTAACATGGAGGTGGGAGGTCCCCCTCCATCTCAAATTCGGCCATGCCAACTGTCGCACAGGGAGCGCCTGCGCATTCCTGCCGTACAGCTTGATAAGGTGGGGGCGAAGAAAGGTTGTCATCCTTGCCTGTAAGGGCTCGGTCGATAGTTCGAGTTACAAGGGTCCTGAGACAGGGAATACAACAACAACCACAAATAATAAATATAGCAACAGAAATGCTCAGGCCCAGGGCCAACTGCCCCAGCATATTTCCCCACTTCCCGAATGTTTTACTCAACCAATCTATAACAGGATTACTGACCCCAGACTGCCGCTTCAGTTCAGTGGCCAGAGCACGTAGTTTCCTTAAAGTTCTAGTGAGTTTCCCATCTGGGCCCGTATTGTTTGCTGTTGAAGTACAACACATTGCGCCAAACATCGCGCACAGACCCCTCCTTTCTCTGCTAAGAGCATATCCAAGGCCTGCCTGTTCTGTAGGGCCATTAGCGAGGTCTGAGCAAGCTGTTCGTGGATCGCGTCTACCGCATCCCCGGTTCAGTTGGCCAGCCTCTGGACATTGTAGTGGATGAGATTGATTCTGTTCACATTTTTATTTGTAGTGACGGAGAAGATAGCTGCGAAAAGGGTGAAGCTCTCAAAACCGGAGACTATCTCATCGGCCAGTTTATATTCATCTGGAATATTCCTAGCCTGTCCGATGGCGTCGATCCAAACCCATGCGGATTTTTTAAATCCACTGTACCTGTAGCCACATTAATCCAGGTACTGGGACCACTGACGGCTCGTCTATATCGAACGTAGGCATCAAGTCCCTGAGGCGGCTGCCGGATGGTGTAATCCCCGGGTGCTCTTGGTGACAAGAAAAGCGGAGCATTCAGGGTCACGAGGACACAACTCCCTTCCCAATTCAGAGGAAGCCAATTGTATAGGGTTTTAGCACCACAATACCACCACAGGTCCGCTCGACTCATGGTCAACTTGGCGGCCCCGTCTTTGGTGAGCTCCCAGCTCCTGTTACAGCTAGATACATCCACCGAACCGACCCTGTATCCCCGTGCAAGTGACTGGGTGTTGGTGAAGCAGGTGAAATTTACCAATGGGAGGATAACAAAGTCGGGTGGGGTAACGGTTGGCGGGGCCATTGGAAAAAACTGTTCCCAGTATCTGCATTTTACTGTGGGGTTGGTCTTGGACATTAACTCAACAGCACAATCCATGCGCCCTTCCTCGAACGGGGTCCTACTCATAATCAGTCCCGGCCTCCCTTTTGCACAGACCCAACAGTTGTCTTGGTCTGCCTGCTGCGAAAACTGGATGATCCGGTCAATCCAGGCGTTCGCCTCCGTGTACCCTGTGGCTAGCGCAAGCCAGCTCCTGGGGCCGGCTAACTTATCAGTTTCAAAAGTTTGGACAACATCGGGTTTGGCTTGTGGGCGGGCCGCATTGGTGTTCCCTAGGTTGATCCTAATAAAACCCACTGGGTCCTTCCCGGTGATGGCAACCCCTACAACCAGATACAGTAATTTGGCCCTTTCTGAGTCATAGTACGGGCTACCATACCGGCTCCGACCATCTCCATACCTGCAGGTTTTGCTGGACCACCCGGCCATATATAGGGGATTAGAGAGTCCGGGCTCGGTCCTGAGGACCAAGGGGTTCTTCCTCCTTTGTGCTGTCGCGATCTGTCCCTTCCCCAATGAGATCTTCCGTTGCAAATCCCGATACTCCGTTCGCTTCGGGGTGCTGGTATATGTTTGTCCCCACCACACGTCACCCCAAACACGGCATGGCCCAACATTAACCCAGGCTTGTGGATAACCAGCACATGCATCGGAGAGGTGAGGGTGACATGCACAGGGGCACATATACACATCATAACCGTTCCATGCCCCTTCAGCACCCCCACCACAGACTATCACATCACAGAGGTCGAACTGAAAGGTCTGCTTTATTCCGGGGTCAACTTCCAATATTACCTTTGCCTCACATGGATCCTTTGTTACCTGCACGGAGAGTCGTACCGCAAAGCACAGACCCAGCCCTATGAGAAGATGACCAGTCCACCTTGGTTCAGACATCATCACCACCACTCTCCGTCTCCTCTCCAGGAGCGCCCTCCACCAGTGATTGTCCTTTTGGAGATCTGGAACAGTGTGAAAAGTGGTGCCAGTTATTGTCCCCCTCCATGTCCACCCTCAGGGTGTTGTTATCCACTTCGGTGACTCGGAATGGCCCTTGCCACCTCTGCTCACTCCAGGATGTCCTGCCTGGGTGCCGGAGGTAAACTTCCTCCCCCACCGAGAGCGGTGCCGTTGAACCAGCCTCCTTTTCCCGAGCATCGATCACCTGTTGCCTGACTAGCTTCACCATCTCGTGTAAGACCTGCATGTACTGGGCCATGCCCTGGTTCATGAAGTCCCAGGTGTCCTCCCACCGTGGTGATAAGCGAGGTCCGTGCATGGGTCTACCGGTCAGAATCTCATGAGGGGAAAGGAAGGTGTCTCCGCACTTCTCCTGGCGCATGGACATAAGAGCCAGGGGCAGTGCTTGTACCCAAGTCATGGAGGTCCCCGCCAGGACCTTCGCTATCTTGTCCTTCAGGGTCCTATTCGCCCGCTCAACTAAGCCCTGGCTTTCCGGATGGTATACACTGCCAAACCTATGGCTTATTCCCAGCGCCGCCTCCACACGGGCTAGGTGTTCGTTCTTACAGTGGGTGCCGTTATCGGTACAAACGAGTCTGGGCACCCCATGTCTGGGGATCAACTCATTTCGCAGCCAGTTGGCCACTACCTCCCCATCCTCCTTCTTTGTTGGCGTCGCCTCCACCCACCGGGTAAAACGGTCCACAATCACCAGGAGGAACCTGTAGAGGTCTGGCGTGCGCCACTTGGCCCCCATGTCAGTGAAGTCCATGCAGATTTCCTGCCACGGGCCGAGGGGCGTTGGGAAAGTAAGTAGTGGGTGAGGAAGAGCTTTGCGAGCATTATGCTCATTGCAAATCTTACACTTTGCTCTCAGATTTTCCAATTGTTCCCGTAGCTTGGGAGCCCACCAATGAACCCGCACTGCCAGGAGGACCTTAGTCAGTGCCACATGCGTCGGCCCATGGAGTTCAGCAAATAGTGGAGGGAGCAGGGACCGGGGCACCACTACCTCTCCGCCTGCCGATCTCCATAGTCGATGCTGCGACGTCCCCACACAAATCGTCTGGGCCACCGCCCCCTTGCTCTCCCACTCACCTTTCTCGGCCGCACTTGCGCGGTCTTGTAACTCAATAAGGTGCATAATGGCATCCTCCCGGCTGACCGGGTTGCCCACATCACGTTCATTCCCATGTGGTGTCCCCTGTCCATCCGTTATCCCTTCTTCCGTGGCCCCTCCAACACTGCCTCCCTGTGTGCGGTTCCCTGAGCGTAGGGTCAAAGCCTGAATGACCCCCTTCGCTGCCTCATCAGCCGCAGAATTCCCCCTACCCTCCTCTGTGTCCGGTCCCGAGTGCCCCTGTACCTTGACGACTGCTAACTCTGTTGGAAGGAGGGCAGCTCTGAGAAGCCGCCGAAGGCTGGTTTCATGTTTTACCGGTCGTCCCGCTGTTGTTTGAAACCCCCGACGTATCCAAGATGTGCCCTCTACATGTACCGCCCCCCACGCATAACTAGAATCTGTGTATATGTTTACCCTCATCCCACTACTCAGCTCAAGTGCTCTCGTCAGACCTGCGATCTCCGCCAATTGGGCAGAGGCTGGCTGACATAACTCTTTAGCCTTTAGTGTTATGTACCCGCTCCCTTCAGCCTGCACTACAACATAAGAAGCCTGAACACAGCCATCAGGTCCACGGCAACTGCTACCGTCAGTGTAGAGTGACCAGTCCGGGTCGGGGAGCGGTTCTGTGTGGAGGTCCCTCCTCAGTCTTTTTACCTCCGCTACTCTCGCTACACAGTCATGGGGCTGGAGTGTACCGCCGTTCACCCCCGCTACCATGTTTCGACCCTCTCCTTTGATTGGGCGGAAGGATACATGCGGGGCCAAAAGGGAAGTCTCGAGCCTCATCTGGCGATTAGTAGAGAAGTTGAAAGAGCTCGAGACCAGAAAAGCACTCACGCTGTGTTCAGTATGGATTAACAGGGGGTGGCACAGTACTAAATGCGCTGTGTTTTTTACTGCCTTAGTGACTGCCACGGCGAAACGGGCACTCCCGGGGAGACCCTTTTCAACGGGATCCAATTTACAGCTATAATAACACAGAACCTTTCTGTCACCCCTGTCCTTCTGATAGAGGACGGCATTACACACCCCATCCTTTTCCGCCACATCCAGATGGAAGTCCTTGCCATAATCAGGGTGTGCCAATGACGCGGCCGCGCCCAACGCATGTTTCATTTCCCTAAAGGCTCTTTCCCTATCCATTGACCACCTGAGAGTGCTCTTTAATTTCTTCGCTCCCACCTCTGTTATCATAGCCCTAAGGGGTTCAGTAAGTCCGAAATAGTCAGGGATGTATGTACGGGAGTACCCGCAGAGGCCGAGGAAGGCCATCATGTCCTGCACAGTAACCGGGATGCCATAGGAGAGAATGGCCTCTCGATGAGCATGGGATAGTGTCGTCCCACCTCTCCCTACTATTCTTCCCATAAAGGTGACCGACTTTCGCGCTATTTGGCACTTCTCCTTTTTTACTTTGAACCCTGCACGTCACAACACTCCCAGGAGGTCCCGTACCGTCTGGAGGTTCTGGCTGTCCGTTGTGCTGGCCACCAAAAGGTCATCCACATGCTGCACAATAACTGTGGCCTCGGGAAGACAGACTGATTTTAAGATGGGGAGAAGGGCCGCGCTGAACAGTCCGGGCGAGTCTTTATAACCCTGAGGCAAACGATTATAGGTATATCTCTGTCCTTCATAAGTGAACGCGAACCATGGTTGACAGTCCCGGTGGAGGGGTAGACAGAAAAAAAGCGTTGGCCAGGTCTATCACAGAGTAATACTGCAAGTCAGGTCTCAAGGCCTGGAGGGCCACGTAAGGGTCCGGTACTTTTAGGTTAAGTGTCTCAGTGGCTTCATTAATCCTACGTAAGTCGTGGACCATGCGCCACCCTTTCTGTAATCCTTTGGGAACCGGGAGAATGGGGGTGTTCCATCCTCCACCTCGTATCTTCCTCAAAACCCCCACCCCAACTAGCCCTTCCACTGTTGTTCGTATGCCTTCAATCTGTTCCGTGGAAAGGGGGTATTGCGGTACCCAAATGCAGCTGTAAACACTATCCTTCAGGGATAGTTGGACCACCCCACTCAGTTTCCCTGTGTCAAAAGGGTGCGTTGTCCAGAGTGCAGGGTTAACCTCCCTCAGTAGGGCGGCCGCATCATCGTGGTCTTTCGTGTCCAGTAAGAGCGTCCTTTCTAACTCCAGCTTCTCATACTTGGCGATCTCCTTCGCCATGATGGACTTTTTCTGAAAACGCCCATCTGGAGACACTTCAGTCCCACCACTATCGCTAACAGGGATATATGTACACTGCAATGCCTGCTTGACCATAGGTCCCAGGTTACGAGCTTCGTACCCTGGGGCAATGGCCAAGGTAATGTGAGGAACTACCTTCTCCCCGAGGCGGAACCACTCTTCCTGATCCTCATCTAAGCGGACAAATCCTGCAATGCCTTCTTCGCCTGCTACTAGCCCCACAACCTCAATGACGGTAGTTGTACCATTCACATGAGCCATGAATCGGTCATTATAGACTTGGTCCTGTACTGGGACGTAGTTGAGTGTAACATGCCAGGGGTCCCGAGGGGGATGGTAGGTCTGTGAATCAGGGATCTTGGGGAGCCACTCTGTGAACTCTGCTTTTAGTCCCTGGTCTGGGAGTGCGTACAGCAACCGGAGCCAGTAGAAGTCAATTTCCTGTGTTCCCGACTCTGCCTGCACGGGATTGAACACAAATTGTCCAACTGTGGGGGGATTATCCCCCGCCCAGAGCAGGCGGAGGCCCTCCTCAGAACAGTGTATGCGTGCCCCGAGGCGAGTGAGGGCATCCCTAGCTAGGAAGTTGACCGGGCAACGTGGGGCGTAAAGTAAAGGGATTGTGGTGACCTGATCTCCGATTGAAATCATTACGGGTTTCGTGTAGACTTGCCTCTCAATTTTCCCTGAGAAGCCCACAGTATCCAAAGTTTTATCAGACAAGGCAAGGTCCCTAGGCAGTCGAGAAATAGTTGACGCGAACGCCCCAGTGTCCGCCATAAACGAGCGCTCCTCACCACACAGGCGCACCCGAACCATGGGGGGTAAATGTGACGGTGTAGCCTCGACTGCCTGGAGACTGTGGGACTTCCCCGGGCCCCGTCAATACTGGGGGGAGAACCTCCCTTCATATTCCTCGTCTGTTTCCAGAGGCGGTACATCCACAACTCCCTGCATGGAGTCCAATATCACTCTCCATCCCCCTCTCTCCCCTCACGTTCTGGGGCTCTCTTCTGCTTACCAGTTCTCTGTCTCGCAGGCCCTCCCTACAATTCCCCATTATCCCCGCTCTCTCACAACTAGCCTTGCCCGCAGGATGTCCCAGCCTGTCCATCTCCCCCTGACTGGGCCCCACCGGGCACTCTCTGGCGAAATGTCTGACATTCCCGCAATTCCAACACGTCAGTGGGCGGTATTGTCCCGGATCACTGTAAAGTCTGGGATAGCACGGAGTATTGTTACGTGGACCTCTCTGACACGGGGTGGTAGCGTACATCTGGGGCACAGCTTTGGCTGCTACTATGTCCTGGGCTGTAGCCTTTGCAGCCACTTGCTCAATGACCTTTCCTAACTGTTCTATTATTGGCGTAGACAGTTTGGAAGACTGAGCCTCCGTTTTCGTCTTCTCAGACGATCGGTAATGCCTAATGTGGTGGGCCAGTTGTTTATTCCATTGGTCTGATGGCAAAGAGTCAAAATCCGCGACATGATGCTGAATCTTTCCCCTCAAGGGGGGGGGGGCAAGCCATTAAGTACCCCTCTTCTAAAATGTGCTGTAGCCAACGGGGAACTATCTGGTCTCTCCCCAGTGCCCTCCTCCCACAGGTCCCATGCCCTTTTGAGGTACTCATGTGTGTCCTCCGTGTCTTTAAGGTCTAGGCTAGCCAGAGTGTCGAGGGAGAACCTAGTCGGGAAGGTTTCCCTGAGTGAGTCATAAATCCTGTTCCTGTATAGATCAAATGATGCAGTTTTGGATATTCCGCCACACTTTGCAGCCTTCTGGGCCCTGGTCAGAGGCTCAGAGGCCCTGATCCGGACCATTATGGTCCGAAAGTCAGCTAATGCCAGCTTTTCATGGCAAGTTTCTAGTTCAAACATCTTTATCCAGGCTGAGGCACCATTCTCTATCGGGGGAAGTCTCTTCACCAGGGACTCCAGATCTGTTCTAGACCAAGGGACATATTTATCATTTCCAATACTCGTGGCGAGTAGGGGCATGGCGTGTTGGAGTCTGCCGTAAGTCTCCACGTCCTCAGCCTCAGACTTCACTCCCACCTCTATCCCCCTACGATTCGCCGCCGCAGTAATAGTGCCTCTCAAGTTCCTCCCTACTACTACTAAAGTATCATCTTCGTCACTGTCCGAGCTGGTCCCAGCGGACACTACTCCCTCCTCTAGTTTCTTAAACAGGGTCAACCTCTCATGTCTCCCCCCTTTTCCTCCCTTTAGGGACTCGAGCGAGCTCTCGTTGGACACCGAGTCCGTCTCCTCGGGCATCCTCCCGTCAGCGAGCTTCCGTCTCAATTCAGAAATGTCATCCTCTACTCGTCTCTTTCGCAACTCTAAGACTTGGGCTGCCAGATCATCAATCTGTTCCCGATGCATATTGATTTGGTCTGCTATAATACCCCTGCCGGGGTCTCGGACTTCAAATGTTCCACTGGTCACTTCTATTATCGGAGCCTGTAAGGTTGGGGTCTCTCTGCTTTCAGAGGGTGCCGAAGGTGCCGTTGTGTACGGCGGTGGGGGCAGTGGGGCACCTGCGGGAACTGCCTGTTGTGAAATAACCCGGTGATCTAGCGCCGTCCCCTCGTAAGGGGACGGAAAAGGGGGATACATCCGGGCGTGGTCTAAGACCCAATCCGACTCGTCTGCCTCCCTCTGGGTGGAAGTCTGGGGAACAGACTTAGTGATCTGACTAGCGAAACGGCTGAGGAACTCCCGAAGGTAGACCTCATCATTTTCAGTCTTCCTCACTGCCTTGCCTTTCAGAAACAATCTTTTCTGGGCCGATCTCTTGTCGGCGACCACACTATCAGCCACCCTTGTTTTCAGAGTCTTCAACTCAGAGTCCGATAAAAACACCCTGTCATCCTCCGGGAACCACCCCTTTAATCTCCAGTCTGTAATGGATTTCTGTAGGGCCGATAGCTTGTTTTTCACCTCCTTTGTTGTATTATTCTGCTCGATAAGGGTCTGAATAGATTTTATAACTTCACCCGTCTTGGGACTCCCTGCGGACGAGACCAGGGCGACTGGTACTGGTGTAGGCGGCTGAAACTCAGCCTTAGGCGGGAAAGAAAGGGACGCGGCCAATCCGGTTAGGATCGTACAGTCCTGAGCAGGGTGGGCAGTTCCCAAAAGACTCACCGAGGACAATGAGGGTCCCCCCTGGCCAGGGGTGTCCGGGACAACATTCTTCCCCTCCCACCTCTCCCTCTCCCAGAGTGGGTGAAAGGTGATGAGGAAGAAGGTTCTCCACGCCAGGGACCCACTTTTTTCCCCTTTCCACTCTGTGGGTGTTTTCCCCAATTTTACTCTCTGCTTGGCCGTGCTCCTGGGATACTCACAAAGGGAGTCCAGGGTTTTGATCATTACCGAGGGGTCGGTGAGAGTCTCACTAAGCCTCTCTAGTACTTCGGACCTCTGATTCGGGGCTTGTTCGAGCGTCTGAAGGAGATTACTCCTCCCTAGTGTCACACAGTCTAGAAGTAGTTGTTTAGTGAGGGCCGAATTTGTGGACAAACTCAGGCGCCACCATGGTACTCCGGGGTGCCGAGTACGCAGACCTACTAGCTTGGCCGGTCCGTAATTAAATAATTCCATTATATCACGGGACGTTATGTTCTTCCCTGTTTCTTTCTTTTAAGAAATTTTCCAATGTATCCTATCTTCCCATATGCTCAAACACCAATTTATCAATTCATGCTTGACTAACTTGAAGGCCTGTTCCTAACTTGTAAACATATTTATATATTTACGTCCATTTATTTAGTGTTTAATATTTAAAATGTAAAATGCATACAGTTCCCAATTTTGAAATCCACTGTAATTGTCCAGATTTAGTACCCTAATTTAGATCCAAAATTAGTTTTCTTATGTACTCCTCACCAATCATTTCTCAATTACAATACTTTAGGTCGTAAAAATAATCAGAGCTGTCTTACAACAATTTGTCAATTCAAGTTAAAAACTTCTAACGCATGCACAATGGTCGAATCCAAGGTCACAGATAATAAACATGGAAGTTTTCGTTTTTACAACTACCCACTGTCGAATGAAACTTCGACTGTCCTTCATATATTGCTTTTATGTAAAAGTAAAAGTGGTTAGTAAGAAAAGTAGTTAGAGAGTCATGACTCATAAAAGAACAGAAGTTATTAGCCTTAAAAAATCATGTTAAGTTCACTAAAAAGAAATCACTTTAAATAGCAGTCCCGGAACTCAAACTCTAGAAACAAAAACAAGAATTCAATCACCAAACAAACAGATGCATCTAAATCATGTTAAACAACCATAACAATCACATCCAAAACAGTCCCGAGACTTACACCCTAGGTGACAAGACTTAAACATTCAATCACTATCAAACAGATGAATTCAAGCCAGAGCACAAAGTGTTAAACTGCCTGTTGGTTGAGCAGCCTTTTGCAAGTCTCTCTCTCTCTCTCTCTCTGTGGGCAACAATACAGACTTTTTCACAGACTTCCACACATAGAAACTCTTTTTCTCACACAGACTTTTACAAACACAGAAATACTTATACACACACAGATTTTTACACACCCAGAGACTCTATCTTTCTCATAAACAGACTCCCTCTCACACACACACACAGTCGCTCTGTCCGTAACTCTGTGTCTGTCTCTGTCCCCTGTCCTCTGTCTTTGTCTCTCTCTCCTTGCCCAATGCCCCCCTACTCTAGGAATTCAACTTATGTGCGTCTGGGTTCGTGAGCCCCTATTAAATATTCCATTATATTGCGGGACGGGCCGGCTACTGAAATACGGTCCAGAAATTGGGTTCTCAAATCCTTGTAATTCGACTCCTGACAAAGCTTGTTCCAGTCAACACTGTCCTCTGGTCAGGGAAGTATACACTTTACCCCAAATTCGTCAGCGCGGGGGGAAGCATACGCTTTACCCAAATTCATCAGCGCGGGTGGAAGTATACGCTTTACCCAAATTCGTCAGCGCGGGGAGAAGCATACGCTTTACCCAAATTCGTCAGCGCGGGGGGAAGCATACGCTTTACCCAAATTCGTCAGCGCAAGGGGAAGCATACGCTTTACCCAAACTCGTCAGCACAGGGGAAGTATCCGCTTTACCCCAAACCAGTCCAAAGCGCAGGGGAAGTATCCGCTTTACCCCAAAACTATCTCTTCACCAAAACTTCGCAGCGCTGCATCCAAAAATGACTCACCAATCTTGATCACCAGTTCACTCTACTTACTCATCTCTAGGACTTTCGATCCTTCACCCAGAGACTTTCATTAACAGTGAAACAAAACGGTTCGATTCTCTCTCGGGCTGACAAGCCCAGAATTTCGGTTGGCAAAGAGTTGTGAGACGCCAAACAAAATAAGAATTTAGTGTATTCAAACCCCTACTGGAGATCTTTTGTATAAAGGGCGTCTCCGAGCCTGATTAGGAGTGGCCGGCCGTCAGGCGAGCTCTCAATCCCTGCCAACAGGCGTGTCTCTACTCCCTCCCCGCGGCGGGGTCACCATCTCTGTTGGGACAGATCTTCTGTCCCCGTGTTCGTTTGGAGGAGAGAGACACTGGGTCTGATTAAAAGTATAAACAGGTTTAATGAGAGAGAATCGTACACAGTTCAGTGAGGTGTCTAGCTCACTGGAGAAGGCACGTGCTGCCTATATTTCTTTACGCAGAGAGTAAGGGCATGGAATGCTACGCCTAAATCGGTAGTTGATTCGACAACTTATTTACATTTAAGTCGCCATTGGGCAAGCGCATGGATGTACATGGAATAGTTTAGGTTCAATGGGATTCAGATTGGTATGACGGGGTGGCGCAACATCGAGCTCCAAATGTCCTGTATTACGCTGTAATGTTCTATAATGAAAGTAGAGGATTGGAGACGGTGACACTTGTGGAGTGTATGCAGCAGTGACCATGATGGTCTTGGAGTGTGTGGAAAGTGTGTGAAGGTTGGGGAGTGTGGCTGGAGTGTGCGTGATGTCGAGGAAGTGTGTGAGGATTGAAGGTGATGGTGGTGGAGTCTGCGGGGTAGTGAGTGTCACGGTGTACCAGTGTGTTGTGTGTGAGCATGATGGTGGGGGAGTTTGTGGTTTGTGAGAGTGATTCTGGGAGACAGTATGGGGAGTGAACATGATGATGAGGGAGAATGTGTGGAGTGAATGTGACAGTGAGGGTGCATGCGGTGAGTGAGTGTGATGGTGGGTGTGTGTGAGGGGAGTGAGCGTGATGGTTGTGGGGAATGTGTGGGGAGTTAGCGAGATGGTGAGGGGGGTGTGGAGTATGAGAATCATATTAGGGATGGTGTGGGGAGTGAGGGTGATGGTGGTGCTGTGTGTGGAGACTGAGCATGAAAGCGTGCACCTGTGTGGGTAGTGAGGCTGATGGCGAGGGTATGTGTGGGGAGTGTGCATGATTTTGGGGGAGTGTGTGGGGGAGTGATGGTGATGGTGGGAGAGTGCGTTGGAAGTGAGATTGATGGTGAGTTAGATTGTGAGGAGTGAGGTTGATGATGGGAGAGTGTGAACAGAATGAGCATGATGGTTGAAGAATGAGCAGCAAGTGAGCGTGATGGTAGGGTGGATTATGGGGAATGAGGGTGACAGCAAGGGAGTGAGGGGGCGTGAGCGCCACGGTGGGACACTCTGAGTTGGAATGAGTGTGACCATGGTGGTGTATGTGATGTTGGGGAGAGTGTGAGGAGTGAGCATGACAGTGCGGGAGTATGTTCGGCGTGAGTGTGATGGTAGGGAGTTTGTGGGTTCTGAGAATGATTCTGCGAGAGAGTGTGGGGAGTGAGTGTGATGGTGAGGGAGTGTGTGGGGAGTGAATTTGATGGAGCAAGTGTGTGTGGGGAGTGAACATAGTGGTGGGGGAATGTGTGGGGAGTGCGTATGATGGTGGGGATGTATGTGGAGAGTTAGCATAATGGTGAGGTTGTAAGTCGGGTGTGAGCATGATGTTAGGGATTGTATGGGAAGTGAAGGTGACGATGGGGGATTGTGTAGAGACTGAGCAAGATGGAGTGGGCGTGTGTGGGCAGTGAAGGTGATGGCGAGGGTGTGTGTGGGGAGTGAGTGTGATTTTGGTGGAGTGTGTGGGGTAGTGAAGATGATGGTGGGGGTGTATGTTGGAAGTGAAATTGATGGTGAGGTAGTGTGTGGGGAAGGAGTGTGATGATGGGAGAGTGTGTACAGAAAGAGCGTGATGGTAGAGGAGTGTGCAGTGAGCGAGGGTCAAGATGGGAGCGTATGTGGTGAATGAGGGTGATGTTGGGATAGTGTGTGAGTAATGAGCAGGGTGTGAGTGTGTTGGTGGGGCAGTATGTGGTGAGTGAGCATGATGGTGTGAAAATTTGTGTGGAGTGAGTGTGATGGTGGGGCAGTGAGCAGTGAGTGACGGTGAGTAGGGGTTAGTCTGAAAAAGATTGAGTGTATCTCTGGGGCAGTGTGTGGGGAATGAACGCGATGGTGGGGGAGTGCGTGGGGCGTTAACGTGATATTAGGGGAATGTGTGTGTGGTGAGCGTAACTATGGGGGAGTGTGTGATGAATGAGCGTGATTGTGGAAGAGTGTGTGGGGAGTGAGCATGACAGTGGGTGAGTGTGTGGGATGTGAGTGTGATGGTGTGGGAGTGTTAATGTATGGGGGCATGCGTTTGGCAGTGGGGCCTTCGACACCATTCTGTTTCAGATGATTTATTGTTCTTTAAGCCCTTATCCGTTTGTTTCTGTCTGGCTAAACCTGCAGTATATGGTAATATTCAATTTTGTTGACATTAAAAAGAACTTCGGTCTGAACAATATGTGTCGACCTTCCACTGCGTAGTGAATGGGCTGTGGCCATGTCATATACCGCATATCTTGTATATATTGTACTTCCTCAGAATACATCAGAACAAAGACATACTCCCTATGGTCATGATTGAACGCTAGCGAATTGTCAAAGTTCACGAATCCTAACTAATTCGTTTAAAATGCCTCAACATAAGAATGACTTTTCCCCGACAATTGTTGGAACTGGCAGGACCTGGATGTTTGGACGTTTGCTTGAAGCTGTTCCTGTTTCTCGCGGATCTCACCGAATCTGCTTGACTTACGTTCCATTTGGGGCCCACTAAGTGGAATGCCCCTGAGCAGGCTGTGACCTTTAATTAACTTTATGTTGTAAATTTGCTTTGTATTGAAAAAGGAGGGTAACGACAGGGTTAAAATATCGACCGTGATCTGGCACTGAGTTAACATGTTGATCTTTTTTTCAACTGTAAAAAGCAAAGCACTTCATGGCAAGCTGATATCCAGAAAGACCGTAGTCATTGAGCGACTGGGAGTGTTAGAAGTCGACCTTATCTAACAGGCTGATCCAGGGAAAGAGGCTGTCGTAAGTCGGAATCCAGAAAGGCCACAGTCATTGAGCTACACAGAGCGTTAGAAACTGACCTGAGCTAACAGGCTGATCTATGGAGAGACGCTGTGGCAAGACAGTATCGGCAAGAATAATTCAGGTGACCTTGAGTTATTGACAGCAACTCCTGCGCCTACTTTTCTTTGCGTGGTTTTGCTTGTTCTCTTTTTACAGGCTACAATTCATGCCACAGACTGGTATATTCCGATAGGATCTATGTGATCCAAAAACCTAGCAGAAAAGCTGCTCCCAGGGACAAGTAAATCTTGTCTCGCTGGGTAGGGCAGACAGTGTCTGGTTGCTGCCTCAGGGAAAACACAGAAGCGTCGTGGTAAATCTGTTCGAATCAAGAGTCCTGCCAGGTCAAAGGGCGATATTGTTTGAGACATGAAATGCAGAGGAGAATTGCTGCTTTTGTCACGTCCTGAAAAAATATATAGAGAGGAAAGCTGGCCAGTGACAAAAATGCTGTCAGAAATGCTCATGCAACTCTTGCTATTCGGCCACAAGAATATAATCTGAGTGCACAGCAGGGTCCTCCTGTCTGATCGGAATGTGCTGCTGAATGCATCTTACGATTTATACCATTAGTAATAAGGACTTTGCTTAACCCAGGGTCATGACAGATGAAACCTCATTAGATAAGCCCTGGACCAATTTGAGGGGTGCAACCTGCTTTAACATTCTCCCAATATGTTCAAGTGCCCAACATTATTTAATTAGCTTGTACAAATTTGCAGTAAACATAGTTTCTTGCTTCAGGATGTCCAGACTTTAATGCGTTTGGCATATGGGACACATTGAGCAACTATTAAAGACTCTGGCACATTTCCGCTGGGTTGTGGACTAATTCAGAGGCACGAATGACTTGCCTTGAAAGTATTGTTAGTCTTGCAAATAGAATGACTGAGAGGTATTTAGCTTTTGCTCACATAGTTAAGTAGCTGATGTGTCAGCCAAGATTTATGCGGCTAAACTCCAAACTTTGAATGTGCTGGAATAAAAATGTCTCATCCACCTTAAAAGCAAGGAATAAATGAAAGCTAAAAACTAACTTAGGAAGAAAGTTGTATAATGTTTATCCGTGTGTGTAAGAGAGACAGCAAGCAGACAGACCCAGCGCTGACTCCATGAAGCTTACAGAAAGGAAAACTATTTGTGGTCTGGTCGAAGTGCACAATTACTTTTGGCAATACAATGTTTGTGTTTTATTCCCTGGAGCTCCAGATTCTGGACTGTTTTGAATTCACTTTGCACTTCAGGAATTCAACAAGATTTATGTTAAGGGTTCAGGAATTACTAGCGATTATGAAATGCAAATTCTAAAGAAATGTAATATTAACGAAATATTAACCTACCGTTCTTCTTACAAATCATGACTGGCTATTGTCAATTTCTGGCTCGTCACATTTTGTCTTGCTTTTATGAAAGCTAACCTTATTTATATTCAAATAAGTTTAGTACGAAAGTAGGCATCATTACAAGTTGACACCAGTATAAACCTGCTCTCAAATCTCCATAATTTCACGCACAAATGTTGGACTAATCGAAGAATGACGGAAGAAAGTAAAAGCAGTGGCACGGTAAACCATGGTCTCAGCAAGGGTCTGCTTGTTTCTTAAAAATAATCTCAACACAACATTCTAGAAAATTACCTCAAATTTTAAAATTTGCTGATTGATTGGAGGAATGACATGAACATTACAGAATTTCGATTTTAAAATAATTAGAACTGTAAATATCAGGAAGGATTCAAAATATCCAAAACCAACAGTACTGCTTTCAGAAAACTAAGCTGGCAGAATAAATTTATACTTTTTTATTGCTTTCAGTCTCGTTTGCTTCCACTTAGTTTTAAGACCGTGCATCATATTAGACTATTATTTGTGCATTAGAAGAAATGTCATTTTACTGCAGCTGAAGTCATTTCACAACCTATAACAATTCTTAAATGTCTTGGTCACATGTTCGGTTTCCATCTCTCAATTACAGATAATGATTATATAGTGAATATTATTGAACCAATTGTATTAGCCCTGAATCAATTGGCAGGATTGATTGCTTTTTATATCTTTTGACATTGTCAGTGACGTGTACCATTGCCTCATGGGTAATTGGAAGCATGGCTGCATTTATTCATTATTAATTAAAGAATGGAAATATAAAGCCGATAGTAAATGGAAAACAAAACATGACTGGTCAGTTGGAGGAAGTATGCATATGTTCGGGAAGCAGAAGTATTTACAGGAGATGGAACTTCGAAACGCTGGGAGAAGTTAAAAGCTGAGTGCCAATGGTAGCTGGAAAACAAAGGGAGCAGGAGGAGCAGTGTACGACCACTAAGACAGAGGAACATATTTTTTAAATGATAAAGAATCAACGCCGTAAAAACAGAACTTATGTTCAACTCGAAATCACGCGCCGATATCTGGCACACTTCCCCTATTCGAGAGATTTCACTCCAGTATACACACTGAACCCTTAACATGCCCTGAGAGTCCCCAGCACAATCCCCTCGTTATATAACTTGCTTTACTCTGAAAATGAAGTGTCCAGTTTCAGTAACTAGCTTCACAACCGACATCATTGGGCTGGGACGGCTGATCCATCCTAAACCACTGGTCATCCCAGGAATCAGATTAATATGAATGAACCAATCTCCTGACTGCAAGGAGAAACCAACCTGACTTGCTCAATGTCGCCAGAGAACAAAACAAATGGAAAGGCAGCAACATTCTGGGAATGGCCTGAATAAGAAAGGCTTGTGTTATGAGAGTTAAATAAGAGGCTAGTTGTCTGACGAAAGTGGTTCACAGTTCACAAATGAAAATACCTGAGAAGCTGATTCACCGTAGTTTAATCCTATGCTTTTGCCATGTATTCCTTCTGGTGTCACCGACATCAGCTGGACAACAATATAAACTATTCCAAGAATTCCAGGTTGCTGATGAAGTGAGTGTTGCTTTTCGACTGGAAGGACAGACTGAGACTGAAAAATGACGCAAACTACAGATAAACACCGAATATGTTCAGTACTCTTGTGATCCCCATACCCACGTGGCAACGCCGAAGAGTTTGATTCAGACCAGCATCCGCATTGGGGGTGGAACCTATCTCAGATAACCACTGCGCTGAAGGCCAATTACTTTAGTTGCTGTGTATGTGCCCATATACTCATCCATCCAGAACTCACAGCAAGCGAGTCTCTATGTAGACTGCGCGACTTACAGCTTTTCTTTACACCTGCCTTTGAAACTGCTGGACCAGAAATCAAAATAAAAGTGTTCCATTAAGTTCACTGTTGTGCCTTTCCTCCCCAGCGGTGTGCATGGGAAATCATATCTCACAAACTTGTTTGAGTTTTTTTGAAGAAGTAACAAAGAAGATTGATGAGGGCAGAGCAGTAGATGTGATCTATATGGACATCAGTAAGGCGTTCGACAAGGTTCCTCATGGGAAATTGATTAGCAAGGTTAAGTCTTATGGATTACAGGGAGAACTAGCCATTTTGATACAGAACTAGCTCAAACGTAGAAGACAGAGGTTGGTGGTAGAGGGTTGTTTTTCAGACTGGAGGCCTTGATCAGTGGAGTGCCACAAGGATCGGTGCTGGGTCCTCTACTTTTTGTCATTTACATAAATGATTTGGATGCGAGCAAAAGAGGTACAGTTAGCAAGTTTGCAGATGACACCAAAATTGGAGATGTAGTGGACATCGAAAGGGTTACCTCAGATTACAAAAGGATCTTGACCAGATGGGCCAATGGGCTGAGAAGTGGCATATGGAGTTTAATTCAGATAAATTCGAGGTGCTGCCTTTTAGGGAAAGCAAATCTTAGCAAGATTTATACACTTAACGGTAACGTCCTAGGGAGTGTTGCTGAACAAAGAGACCTTGGAGTGCAGGTTCATAGCTCATTGAAAGTGGAGTCGCAGGTAGATAGGATAGTGAAGAAGGCGTTTGGTATGCTTTCCTTTATTGGTCAGAATATTGAGTACAGGAGTTGGGAGGTCATGTTGCGGCTGTACAGGACATTAGTTAGGCCACTGTTGGAATATTGCGTGCAATTCTGGTCTCCTTTCTATTGGAAAGATGTTATGAAACTTGAAATGGTTCATACAAGCTTTACAAGGATTTTGCCAGGTTTGGAGGATCTGTGCTACAGGGAGAGCCTGAACATTTTGGGGTTGCTTTCCCTGGAGCATCAGAGGCTGAGGGGTGACCTGATAGAGATTTCCAAAATTATGAGGGGCATGGATAGTATAAATAGCCGAAGTATTTTCCCTGGTGTCGGAGAGACCACAACTAGAAGGCATAGGTTTCAGGTGAGAGGCGAAAGATATAAAAGAGACCTAAGTCATGCAGAGGGTGGTACATATATGGAATGAGCTGCCAGAGGATGTATTGGGGTCTGGTACAATTGCAACATTTAAGACGCATTTGGATGGGGATATGAATAGGAAGGGTCTGGAGGAATATGGGCCTGGTGCTGGCAGGTGGGACTAGATTGGGTTGGGATATCTGGTCGGCATGGACGCGTTGAACCGAAAGTTCTGTTTTCATGCTGTACATCTTTATGACTCTAGGACTCGATTTCCCGCTTCCTGGTGAAACTATTGCTGAGGAACCCTTTCCCGAGGGTACCTTGAAGTGGGAAGTGGCAGGCCGCAGTGCTAAACTATTGGGACTGTGAACAAGACATTAAATCTCCCAGGGAAAAATGGCAGACCATTGCTTTAACTGTGGAAAACTTTAACTAGAGAGCGATGTGTCCTTAATGTTATCAGGGTGCAAACGCGAGAATCGACACGCTTGCATTTTCGCAAAAATAAAATTTGCTAATATGCATTGACTCTCATTGTGTTTTTGACATGACTCATGATCACGGTGGCTTCTGGGAATATACGGGATTTTAATGTCCACTAGACAATTTTTAATAATGCTGTTTTGGCCAATCAGTGTGTCAGTTATTAAAATGCTTCGCTCACGTTGAGGCAACTGATCGAGTCTCCAAAGGAAATGACTGAGTAGCTGATGCTGGCAACTAGGCAGCCTTACGCCCCAAACATCCCTTCCATTGGGATCCCAGCAAAACCTGGTTACAGACAATATAAGAATAGGTTTACCAGATCTGAGTAAGGTACAGAAATCACTGGGGAAAGCCCCTGTTGAAGAGTGCAAACTGTGGAAACAAATAAAGTATTATCTCAATACTCAAACCAAAATGTGGGTCTCCCCTGTTGGACAAGTTTATGTTCCTTCTTTGCTGCTGCGTATTGTAGTTTATGATGTGCATTATTGTACACACTGGGGCAAGGAGGGAATATTAAATACACTATTACAAACTTGGTGGCACTCGGATTTTTTAGAAAGCAGCAAAGTGAAGAGCTGAAGCATGTTGAATTTGTTAACAAAAAACAAGAATACCCTGCTTTTGGTGAGCCACTTCCTTACCTGGTGGACCTTTCACTTGTCTACACGTTTATAGATTTACCTTTTTGTTGTGAACATTTTCTTATAATGGTGGATGTATTTAGTAGATGAATCAAAGCCATCCCAAAGACTGATCCTGCTACCACAACAGCTGTGGACAAGTGGGAAAGGCCTGAATTTGTTAACCAAAACTCTTCAAAGTTGACTTTCACAGGCACGCCAAGCTTAAGAATTAGGATTGGGGCAAATTGGAGCTTAGCCAGGGAGGCCCATTCCTCGGCCTGCTAGTCACGCACACAGCAGTCAACGTGAAGGGGAGGCTGAATGAATGCAAGTGACACAAAGCAAAAGAGACCCACCACCAGCAGACCCTTTCTGAGACACCTGTTCAGCCTCCATCCGCGAATGGCTCAGTCTGATGACTCTGCCTTTTACTATACACTTTTTTGTCTTACCTTCACTAACTATGGTTGTACTACAATCCGTAGCCTGCTAACCTCTAGTGAACCGGAATTATAGTTTTACACTTTTCTTTATGCACAGAAGAACAACTACTTTAGTTTCTGGGTATGTGCCCATATCCTCATCCATCCCGAACTCGCACGAAGCGAGTCTTTATGGAACATGTGCGTCTTGCAGCTTGTTTTTCCCCTGCCTTTGAAACTGCTAGACCAGAAATCAGTTACCCTGCCAAAAAATTTGTTCAGTTCAGTTCAATGTTGTGGCTCTCTTCTCCAGAGATTTCACAGATTTCTAGATTTCCCTCTTCCAGTTGAAACCCTCGATGCTGATTCCCTGTGCCTCGAGCCTTCTGCACCATTCCCTGCTGAAACTGAGTACGACCTGTCCCATTTCCAACTCCCATCGCCTGAAAATCCCCCAACTCTGGGTACATTCCACCTTTTGCTGACACACCCAATCTGTTAGTTTTTTAGTAAAGTGCAGGGACTGTGGGAGAATTTGACCAAAGATTCCACAAAACTATGTGGATGCCATTTTTGTCATAAAGCAATATTTGCAGTAAAACGTAGCCTGCTCGCAAACTGTGGAAACAAATAAAGTGCTGCTTGAGCCCTGTCTGTGGAATTCTGCCTTGATAACCTGACTTTGCAGCTACAGGATGTCTCTACTGCTCAGGCTACATGGAGAGTTCAGTTTCATAAAATGGCGTATTGTTTCACTTTGTGTTCTGCCTGTTGTTTTTGTGTCTGACTGAACCTGTAGTATAAGATAACGTTCAGTTTTCTAAACATAAAGAAATGTAAGTCTGGACAATATATGTGAACCTTATGATGCCCTTACACTGCGTAGTTAATGGGCAGTGGGCTTGTATTTTACTGTATGATTTGTAACGTTCCGTATTTCATTGGAATTGCATCGGACTTCTCCAAATGAGGAGGTATTTCCCATTGTCATGATGAAAGCTCAGCGTTTCCTCGCCTAACTATTTTGTTTAAATGGTCTGGAATAACATTTACTTCTCCACAACACTTACAAATAAGGTGTGTACGTCCTACTCTGACTTATCTTTACAAAATGCAGCACGTCACATTTATTGAGATTAAACATCATCTGCCGGTCCTCAGTTCATTGGCCCACCTGATCATGATCCCGTTGTATTCCAAGGTAGCTGTCTTCGCTGTCCACTACACCTTCAACTTTGGTGTAATCTGCAAACTTACCAACTACCCCTTTTGCGTTCACATCCAAATTATTCGTATAAATTCTGAAAAGCAGTGGACCCAACACTGATCCTTGAAGCTCACCACTGGTCTAAGCCCTCCAGTTCAAAATGTAACCCACCACCATCACTCTTGATCTCCAACATGTGAGCCAATTTTGTGTCAAAACGGCGTGTTTCCGCTAAATTACATGTGATGTAACCTTGCTAATCAGTCTAGCATGAGGAACCTTGTTGAACACCTTACTGACGTCTATATCAACAACGTCCACCTCTCTGCCTCAATCAATCCACTTTGTCACTTCTTCAAAAAAATTAGAAAGTGATGATTGTAGGTACTAGAGAGTCAGGGCCCCCTCACACTCACTGTATATCTATTATAGAGTCTACCCACTGAACGAAGCTCTTTCTCCACCAGTCTCACGACTGTATGCTGCATTCCCCCCAACACACACCCCTCGCCCAACCTCCCACCACGACAATACCACAGTAAGAACACTGCGTGGATACAACAATGTGAAATAACTGCCTCTGGACGCCTTACCATTTCCCCTCTCCGCACCTACAGAAGCACTAACAGCACGGCCACTCACTCCTACCCTCAGGCCCTCCCTCCATTTCTCCAATTCCAGTAGAAACAGTCTGCAATAGGACAGAAAGGGCCAAGCCTGGTGGTGTAGTGCTCGATATCCGTTCTGTCACCTCTCTTCCCCGCCATGTGGGGAGGACCATAATATGAGCCGGAGTGGACTGGGCCTCCTCATGTAGAGATTCCGAAACATCCAAGTCCCACCAACCCTTAGGAGCAATGTTCAGTGAAGGGCAATTGCCATTTAAAACTCAGTGGCAGTTATGTCTCCCCTGGCATAACCGAGAAGTCATGGCCCTGATACCATCTCCCTTTTGTGTCGAGCTAGTACAAACCGAATCCCAATGGTCTCGGTGTGCAGGAGGCTGGGCTCACAACACATCATCTGCACCACCATCTCACCAGGAAGGGAGCACGGAAGTTCCCTCCTACACCTCCTCCTGTAATCAGTTCAGATAAGAAAATAATCTGTGGTATTTACTGCTCTCCCCACTTATCATGACATCTTCAATAATCTGTGCACATATAAACCCAGGACCCTCTGTTACTGCAACCCATTTGTAACGTTACAACCAGTTTTATATTGTTTTTCAATGTTCTCCTTACCAATGTGCATTTCTCGCACTGTTTTGCATTGTCATCATCTGCTATATACCGGAACACTGCATCAACGTGTTACTGTCCTTTTGGACTTCCACACTATCTGCCACACGCTGTATAATTGTTCGAGGTTTGGTATCTGCAAACAGTGAAATTTCCCTACACTCACATTCCACACAGAAATACGCACACGCTGACTGGTGTTGGAGTTCAGAAACGATCTATAAGGATGTTGACAGAGTTGGAGGTTTTCAGCTATAAGGAGAGGCTGAACAGGCTGGGGCTGTTTTCCCTGCAGAGTCGAGGCCGAGGGATGGCCTTATAGAGATTTACAAAATAATGAGCACCATGAATAGGGTAAATGAGCAAAGTCTTTTTCCTGGGTTCGGTGAGTCCAGAACTAAAGGGCATAGGTTTCGGGTGAGAATGGAAAGACTTAAAAGAGACGTAAGGGGGCAACTTTTTCACGCAGAGGGTGGTAGTGTATGGAATGATCTGCCAGAAAATGTTGTGGAAGCTAGTACAAGTGCAACATTTAAGTGGCATTTGGATGAGCATATGAATATGAAAGATTTGTAGGGATATGGGCCGGGTGCTGGCCAGTTGGACTAGATTGATCGGCATGGACGCGTTGGACCGAAAGGTCTATTTTCATGCTATAACTCTGTGACTATTTGACTTTTTAACACTAAGTACAATATCGATACAGTCCTCAAGGACAGACTGAAATACTGACGTGCACCAGATAGACCGAATGAAATATTGACAAGCTCACCATGGAGCAAGAGAAATGCTGACAGACTCTCTATGTCTGTAAGTGTCAGTGTATTAGAGAGTGCATCTACGTGTATATCTGTGTGTATCACTGTGGAGCAAGTCTGCCGGTCTCTGTTGTGTTTAAAGTAATGTAACATGCATCTGAAAGGAGTTCTGAGGAAAGGTCACTCAACCTGAAACAAATCTTTCGTTTTTCTTCACAGATGCTGCCAGACCTGCTGAGCTTTCTGTTGTTGTCAATCTCTGCTGGATTCCCAACGCCACAGTACAGGTTAAGGTGAAGGATGGAAACCATCAGGGATTCGGTCTTTCGGTCTGAGTGGGAGATAGGTGGGAAGCAGCTCACAGTGCCATCAACACACACACACACACACACACACACACACACACACACACACACACGTTTGGCATGGAGAGGATTATGTTGTAACGAGGCCTTCCGACTGGAATATGTTCATGTGGAGATATCTCAGTGATCCGTCTGCAGTGTTGAATTATTTTGACTTTGGGTAATATTCCTTCCACAATAATGTGTATTTCAATTGCAATTATGTCTGAGCAACTCTGACTGAAACATTTTGTATGGATATGAGATGAATGTTATCGTACTTTCTGTAACTTGCAATGTTTAGTGACTTAGTGCTATATGTAATCTTGCATGTGAGAATGGGTTAAAATGTCGAAAAATAGACCAACAGAGTGCATCATTTGCAACAAACGAGGGACAGACAGATGGAGAGGGAGAGGGAGGGAGAGAGACCTTGACCCCCATTTCAGTAATTCACACTGACAACAATAGAATTCCCATCGCACAGAGTTGTAGAGACAGAGACATAAAGATATATACAACACGGGGTGTACACTCCTATTTAATTTTAAAACAGCTACACAACAAAGATTTATCACGTGTAGCATACTGTAAAAATTCGAGTGGCTAAGAGCTATTGAAAGTAACAATTTTAAATTTCTTTCTTAAAGTATAACAGGGAATTATTAACGAACAACTATTTACCAATCCTTACTCAAATCAGCCTGTCATCTTTCCTTCTATAATACGAGTCCGTTAAAACTTCCAATCAACATTTACAAAACCACCTTTCTTACCTAAAAACCAGGCAGATTCCTTCCATTCGAATCTTCCTGTGTCATCTTTTTCCTAGGAAATATTGCGTCTCAGATTTCTGACCGAAAAGGTACTTTTAAGAGAGCTATTTCTCAAACAGTCTTTTCACACGCTGAGGCTTGGCAGTTCTGCTCTCCACTGTTCAAATTTCCCCGGCCTTATACCCCAAAGCATCCGATTGTGTCATTGGTTTTTAAGATTGTCAATATACTCAATTCAAATTGGATTGAATTTTGATATTTTTCGATATATAATTTGAACTGATTGGTCAAATTCGAACTCGCGTCTTTTTTTGTCTCATAACAAATCGGCTAGTGGTTTTGTTTTTCTTAATCAAATGTAACTCCCACCTGCCTCCGCTTGGCCCAAATGTTTCTAAACTTTTGCTTATTCTTGAACTTAATCAAATATATTTTAAACATTGCAACATTACTCACATCCATTACTTCCTAAGGAAGTTTATTCAATAGCCGAACCACATGCTATGTAAAAAGTGCACGTCATGGGTCCTAATCAGGTTTACCAAAGAACTCCTTGCGAAGTTATGAGAGAGTTTGCTGGGTCACTTGCCGAGATTTTTTTTTAATCATCACTAGCCAATGGCGAAGTGCTGGAAGACATGAGGTTAGCTAACGCTGTGCCACTGTTAAACAAACTTGGAAGGCCAAAACAGGTAACTATACACCAGTGAGCTTGACAACAATGGTGGGGAAGCTGTTGAGGGAATCCTGAGTGACAGGCTTTGCATGTTTTTAGAAATACCAGGACTGATTCGGGATTGTCAACTTGTTGCTGCGCGTGGAAAAAGAAAAACGTCTTGAAGAAGTGACGATCAGGATTGATGAGATCAGAGCGGTGGACGTGGTCTATATAGATTTCAGGAGTGCATTCGATACGATTCCTCATAGTAGACTGATTATAAGGTTAGATCAAATGGAATGCAGGGAGCGATAGGAAGATAGAACACAGAGGATGATGATGAAGGGATGCTTTCTGAACTGGAGGCCTGTGGTGAACAGAGTGCTGCCAAGCTCAGTACTGTGTACATTGCTTTTTGCTACTTATATAAATGATTTGGTTGTAAACGTAAGAGATACAGTTCATATGTTTACAGAAGACAACCAAGTTGGTGGTACAGTGGATGGCACAGTGGCTCAGTGGGTAGAACTGCTGCCTCCCAGCGCTAGGGACAGGATTTCAAATCCAGTCAAGGAGGACTGTCTGTTTGGAGTTTTCCCATATGTCCCACATCTTCATGGGTTCCCTCCAGTTTTCTCCCACAGTCCAAAGATGTACAGGTCAGGTGAATTGGCAATGCTAACATGTCTGTAGTGTTCAACTATGTGTAGGTTTGTTGCATTCGTCATGGGAAATGTAGAGCAGGAGAGTACCGGAATAAGGCTGGACAGGATACTCTTCGTAGGATCAACGTGGACATTTTGGACCAAATGATCTATTGCCACACTGTAGAGTTACTAAGTCTAAGTTCTAAGATTACATTGGAGTATAATGGGATCTTGATTGGATGGGCTGAAGAGTTGCAAATGCATTTTAGTGTAGAAAAATTTGTGGTGCTGCAATTTGTCAAAGCAAATCAGCGCAGCACTTATACACTTAATAGTAGCTTCCACGGGAGTATTGCTGAACATACAGACTTTGGCGTGAAAGTTCAAATTTCCTTAAAAGTGGGGTTGCAGGTAGATAGGAAAGTAAAGCAACAATTTGATATGCTTGCATTTATTGGTCAATTCATTGAATATACCTATTGGGAGGTCTATGTCGCCTGTACAAGACATTGGTTAGGCCACTTTTGGAATATTGTGTGCAATTCTGCTCTCCCTGCTTTAAGAAGCATGTTGTTTTATCGGAACATGTTGTTTTATCCATCTACTTCATGTACAATAGCATTACTCTACTCCATCTGATTCTTCCATATGTCCTTGTACTGGAGTAACAAATGTCTCAAAAAAGTTCTATGCTCCTGAGACAAATAGTTTACTAACCTAACCCACTCCGCAAGCACTACTTCATTTTCAAAATCTATTTTGAGGCACATCAAAATCCACATGATCTGGATTTGATTCTTTACTCTACGGGGCAGAAACTAAGTCCTGTTTCTTCGTTTTTTCCAGTCTAGAATAATGCGATTTTAACATGTTCACAGGACATATCCGACACATTTTTTTCCTATTTGGCATCTTTACTAAATAGTTCACCTGACTCAACATTTTCTCAATATGATAGGGTCCACTGAACCTACTTTGAAGGGACATTCTATCATTGGTAACAGTACTATAATGTTATCCATTGGGAAAACGTCCGAGTCTCAGCTTTTATCTGCCACCTGCCTCATTCTACAATGTACTTTCTTTAGGTGCTTTTTACCTAATTCGCCTACTCAATTTAATCTCTCTCTCGGCTCCGATACATAATATAAGCGTGATGTCTCCTACTTGTATCTTGTCAACTTTTCTTTAATTGATCTTAAAGGTCCTCTCACTTCATAAAGAATATTAACTCAAAGGAAGTAAACAGCTTAGATTCGTTTGTGGCGTCTCTAAGGGTAAACTATCAGAAAGGGATACTTTTATCGCAGTCTTTCGGGTAATCCTGGCAGTATGCTCTCAATATTGTCTTCATTGTCCTGATACCACATTTCTAAAACTCCCTGGGATTAGAGATGATACCCACTAGATTCAAAGTATCAGTATCCTGTGACACTCACCAGCACAATTCTTTGTCGGGCATTAAATCTCAGTCAATGGCAGAGATTGAATCGTAGGCAGTGACAGCGATTGAATCTCATTCAATGACAGGGATTGAATCTCATTCAGAGACAGAGATTAAATCGCATTCAGAGACAGGGATGAAACATCAGACAGAAAAAAGGAATTGAATCTCAGTCAGTTTCAGGGAATGAATTTCAGTGAGTGACATTGATTGAACCTCCGCCGCTGACAGCGCTTGGAACCTAAGTCAATGACTGCATATGAACCTGAATCAGTGTCAGAGATTGCATGTCATTCAGTGACAAGTATTCAACCTTCGTCAGTGACAGGGTTCTGAACCTCAGGCAGTAACTGTATGAACCTCAGGCAGTGTCAGAGATTGAATGTTATTCAGTGAATTGGACGACTGTCAGGGACAAGGACTGAATCTCAGTCAGTGACAGGGAGTGAAATTCAGGCGTGACATAGACTGAATGTCATTAAGGGACAAGAACTGAAAAACAGTCAGCGACGGGCATTGAACCACAATCACTAACTGGGACTGAACCTCTGTGTGACATGGATTTAATCTCAGTGACAGGGATTGAGTTTCAGTCAATACAGGGATTGAACCTCAGTCAGCAACAGGGATGGAACCTCAATCAGTGACAGGGATTGAACATCATTCAGTGACAGGATATGAACCTGAGTCACTGGCAAAGATTAATTGTCATTAAGTGACAGGTATTGAACCTCAGTCAGTGACTGGGGAATGAACAACAGCCACTGACTAGGTTAAATCTCAGTCAACGACAGGGATTGAACCTCAGTGACGAAGTATTAATAACAGCAATGTCAGTGATTGAATCTCAGTTCGTGACAGGGATTGATCCTCAGTCAGTGACAGGGATTGAATTTCACTCATTGTCAAGGATTGAATCTCAGTCAGCGACAGGAATTGAATCTCAATGGGAGGCGGGCATTTTAAAGCAATCAGAGACAGGGATTGAACTTTTGTCAATGATTGAGTTTGAACCTTAGGCAGTTACAGGCATTGAACCTTCAACATTGAAAGGGATTGAAACTCAATCGGTGACAAGCAATGAATCTTAACCAGTGACAATGACTGAGACTGAGTCAGTGACAACGGTTGAATCAGTCAGTGACAGGAATTGAAACTCAGTCAGTGACGGGGATTAGAATATTGAACATAGAAAAGTACAGCACAGAACCGACCCTTTGGCCTACGACGTTGTGCCGAGGTTTAATCCAAATGTAAAATTAAATAATTTAACCCACACACCCCTCAATTCACCGCTATCCATGTTCATGACTAACAGTCACTTAAATATCCCTAATGATTCTGCTTCCGGCACCACCGCTGGCAACACATTCCACGCATTCACAACTCTCTGCATAAACAACCTTCCTCTGAAGTCCCCTCTTTATCTTTCTACTAATATATTAAAACTATGACCTCTCATGCCAATCAATCCTGCTCTGGGTAAAAAAACGCCTCTGGTTATGGACTCTATCCATATGTCTCATCACCTTGTATACCTCGATAAGGTCACATCTGTTTTTACTTCTCTCCTGAGAGGAAAGTCCGAGCTTAGTCAACGACTCTTCATAAGGCAAGCCCTCCAATTCAGTCAGAATCCTGGAAAACCTTCTTTGCACCGTCTTCAAGGCCTCTGCATCTTTTCCACAGTCGGGTGACGAGAACTGGATACAACATTTCAAGTGTTGTCTCGCCAAGGACTTGTAGATGTGTAGCAAAACCTCATGGCTCGTAAATTCGATTCCGCTGTAAATGAAATCCAAAACACCATCTGCTTTCCTAACAACCCTATCCGTTTGGGTGGCAACTTTGATGGATCAATGTGCTTGAATACCAATATTCCTCGATTCCTCCAAGCTGCCACGAATCCTGTCTTTAATCTTACATTCAGCATTCAGGTTTGATCGTCAAAATTGCATAACTTCGCATTTATCCAGGTTGAACTCCATTTGTCATTTTTAAACACAGTTCTGCATTCTGTCTATGTCATGCTGCAGCCTGCAAAAGCCCTCAATACTCTCAACTGCAACTCGAATGTGTGTGTCATTTGCAAATTTGCTAACCAACGCCTCAACCTCCTCATTCAAGTCATTTCTATAAAGTACAAAGAGCAGAGGCTCAAGAACAGAGCCCTGCGGGCCACGAATCAACACTGACCTCCAGGCAGAATATATTCCATCTGCAGACAATCTCTGCCTTCTGTCAGCCAACCAATTCTCAATCCAGATAGCCAAATCTCCCTGTATCCCTAACAACGTCATTTTATGATTAAGCCTACCAGGAGAACCTTATTTAATGTCTTGCTGCTTTCCATGTACACCACATCTACTACTCGACCTTAGTCGACCTGTCTTGCCAGCTGCTCAAAGAATTCAATAAAATTTGTGAGGCATGCCCTGCCCCTCAAAAGGCGTGCTGACTGTTGTTAGTCCCGCTATACATTTCCAAATACTCAAATATTCTCCGTCACAATTCTTTCCAAAACAATGCTGACAATAGACGTAAGACTGACATTCAACTCATTCCAATTCTCTGGTCCTATTCTCATGGAGAGTGAGGAAGCAAAGATCTTCCCTTAGCAAACTCCTTTCTCACTTCCAAGAGCAGCCTAGAATAAATCTTATATGGTCCGAGGGACTTATGAGTCTTAAAATTTGCCAAAATGTCCAGCACAGCAACTTCATCTATCTTGATCTGTTTAAGCCTGTAGCCCAGCCCCTCAAAGTTCTCGTTCAACACAACAAGGTTTCTTTCCTTCGTGAAAACCGAAGCAAATAAAACTCATTTTTGGCTTCCCTATCTGCTCAGGCTCCACTCACAAGTTAGAACATAGAACATAGAAAAATACAGCGCAGTACAGGCCCTTCGGCCCTCGATGTTGCACCGACCAAAGCCTACCTAACCTACACTGCCCAATAACCTCCATATGCTTATCCAATGCCCGCTTAAATGACCATAAAGAGGGAGAGTCCACCACTGCTACTGGCAGGGCATTCCATGAACTCACAACCCGCTGAGTAAAGAATCTACCCCTAACATCTGTCCTACACCTACCACCCCTTAATTTAAAGCTGTGTCCCCTAGTAACAGCTGACTTCATTAGCGGAAAAAGGTTATCACTGTCAACCCTATCGAAACCCCTAATCATCTTGTACATCTCTATCAAATCTCCCCTAAACCTTCTTTTCTCCAATGAGAACAGACCCAAGTGCCTCAGCCTTTCCTCATATGATCTTCCTACCGTGCCAGGCAACATCCTGGTAAACCTCCTCTGCACTCGTTCCAATGCCTCCACATCCTTCCTATAGTATGGCGACCAAAACTGCACACAATACTCCAGATGAGGCCGCACCAGAGTCTTATACAACTGCAACATGACCTCAGGACTCCGGAACTCAATTCCTCTACCAATAAAGCCCAGTACACCATATGCCTTCTTCACAGCACTATTTACCTGGGTGGAAACTTTCAGAGATCTGTGTACATGGACACCAAGATCCCTCTGCTCATCCACACTACCGAGTAGCCTACCATTAGCACAGTAATCCATCTTCTTGGTACTCCTACCAAAGTGAATGACTTCACACTTAGCTACATTGAACTCCATTTGCCACCTTTCTGCCCAGCTCTGCAACTTATCTATATCCCGCTGTAACCTGTCCACAACTCCACCGACTTTCGTGTCATCCGCAAACTTGCTCACCCAGCTTTCAAGCCCCTCCTCTAGGTCATGTATAAAAATGACAAACAGCAATGGTCCCAAAACAGATCCTTGTGGAACACCGCTAGTAACTGCACACCAAGATGAACCTATACCATCAACTACTACCCTCTGTCTCCTTCCAGCCAGCCAATTCCTAATCCAAACCTCTAATGAACCCTCAATGGCATACTTCCGTAGTTTTTGCATTAGCCTGCCATGGGGTACCTTATCGAACGCCTTGCTAAAATCCATATACACCGCATCTACTGCTTTACCCTCGTCCACTTCCTTGGTCACCTTCTCAAAGAACTCAATAAGGTTTGTGAGGCACGACCTGCCCTTCACAAAACCATGCTGACTATCCTTGATCACATTATTCCTATCCAGATGTTCATAAATCCTATCCCTTACAATTCTCTCTAAGACTTTGCCCACAACAGAATTGAGACTCACTGGTCTATAGTTACTCGGGCTATCCCTACTCCCCTTCTTGTACAAGGGGACCACATTCGCTATCCTCCAGTCTTCTGGCACTATTCCTGTAGACAACGACGACATAAAAATCAAGGCCAATGGCTCCGTTATCTCCTCCCTAGCTTCCCAGAGGATCCTAGGATAAATGCCATCAGGCCCAGGGGACTTATCTATTTTCATCCTTTCCAGTATTCCCCAGACCTCTTCCCTACGTACTTCAAGGCCATACATTCTAATCACTTGTGACTCAATATTCACATCAGCAACAGTGTCCTGTTCCTGAATGAATACTGACGAAAAGTATTGATTTAGTGTCTCTCCAATCTCCTCCGCCTCCACACACAACATCCCACTACTATCGTTGACTGGACCAATACCTACCCTAGTCATCCTTTTATTCCTGACATACCTATAGAAAGCCTTTGGCTTTTCCCTAATCCTACCAACTAAGGACTTTTCATGCCCCCTTCTCGCTGCTCTTCCCTCTCTCTTTAGAACCTTCCTGGCTACCTTATAACTCTCAATCTCCCCAACTGAACCTTCACGCCTCATCTTTACATAGGCCGCCCTCTTCCCTTTCACAAGAGATTCCAATTCCTTGTTATACCACGCCTCCCTCACAGGACCCTTTACTCCCTGCCTGACTGGTACATACTTATCAAGGACACCCAATAGCTGTTCCTTGAACAATCTTCACATATCATTTGTTTTCTTCCCTTGAAGCCTATTTTTCCAATCCACGCATCCTAAGTCATGCCTCACAGCATCATAATTTCCCTGACCCCAGCTATAACTGTTGCCCTGCAGTGCACACTAATCCCTCTCCAGTCACTAGAGTAAAAGTCACCGAGTTGTGGTCACTGTCCCCGAAGTGCTCACCCACCTCCAAGTCTAACACCTGGCCTGGTTCATCACCTGGAACCAAATCCAGTATAGGCTCACCTCTTGTTGGCCTGTCTACATATTGTGTCAGGAAACCCTCCTGCACACATTGGACTAACACCGACCCATCTAACGAACTCGAGCTATAGCTTTCCCAGTCAATATCTGGGAAGTTAAAGTCCCCCATAACAACCACCCTGCTACTTTCACACTTCTCCTGAATCATCCTCGCAATACTTTCCTCTACCTCTCTTGGACTATTAGGAGGCCTGTAGAAAACTCCTAACAGGGTGACCTCACCTTTCCTATTTCTAAACTCAGCCCAAACTACCTCAGATGGCAAGTCTTCCTCCATCGTCCTTTCCACCGCTCTAATACTATCCTTACAAGCAATGCCACACCTCCCTCTCTTTTACACCCATCTCTGACCCTGCTAAAACATTTAAACCCTGGAACCTGCAACAGCCATTCCTGTCCCTGTTCTACCCACGTCTCTGTAATGGCTACAACATCGAAGTCCCAGGTACCAACCCACGCTGCAAGTTCACCTCCCTTATTTCTTATACTTCTGGCATTGAAGTGTACACACTTCAAGCCACCTTCCTGTTTACAGGCATCCTCCTTCGAGATCGATGCCCTGTTCCTAACCTCCCTACACTCAATGTCCTGTACCCTAAAGCTACAGTCCAGGTTCCCATGCCCCTGCAGAGTTAGTTCAAACCCTCCCAAAGAGCACTGCGTGCTTTTATAAGAAAAAAATACCTTCCCAGTAAGCTAGCGCGACACCAGCTTCCGGATCCGCTAGGCGCTTAAAAAAAACTTTAAATTTTAGCCATTAAAAAACAATAACTGGACTATGCCGCGACTTAAAAAAAACACCACCAGACAGCCGTTACCTGCTCCGCCGAATGAGAGTTGTTGTAGTTCTGTTCGCCGAGCTGGGAATTTGTGTTGCAGACGTTTTATCCCCTTTCTAGGTGACATCCTCAGTGCTTGGGATCCTCCTGTGAAGCGCTTCTGTGATGTTTCCTCCGGCATTTATAGTGGTTTGAATCTGTCGCTTCTGGTTGTCAGTTCCAGCTGTAAGTTGCAGTGGTCGGTATATTCGGTCTAGGTCGATGTGCTTATTGATTGAATCTGTGGATGAGTGCCATGCTTCTAGTAATTCCGTGGCTGTTCTCTGTTTGTCTTGTCCTATAACAGTAGAGTTGTTCCAGTCGAATTCATGTTGCTTGTCATCTGCGTGTGTGGCTACTAAGGATAACTGGTCGTGTCGTTTCGTGGCTCGTGAGGATCAATCCCTGTCACTGACTGAGATTCAATTCCAGTCACTGACTGAGGTTCAACACCAATCACTGACTAATGTTCAATTCCTATCACTTACTAAGGTACAATCCCTGTCACTGACTGAATCTCAATCATGATCACTGACTGAGTTTGAATCAGAGTCAAAGAGTGAGGATTAATCCCTGCCACTGACTGAGAATCCATGCTTGTCACTGACTGAGGTTCAATCCCTGTCTCTGACAGATATTCAATGTTGTCCCTGCCTGAGCTTTAATTCCTGTCACTGACGTAGGATCAATCCCTGTCACTGATTGAGATGCAATTCCTGTCACTGACATGGAATCAATCTCTGCTACGGACTGCGATTCCTTTCATGTCGTTGAATGAGATTGAATCCCTGACACAGACTGTTATTCTATTAACGTCACTGAGGTTCAATCCCTGTTGCTGAATGAGGTGTAACAATTGACAATTAATGACAATCAGTCCCCGTCAGTGTCTGATGTTCAATCCAGAGTCACTGACTGAGGATCAATCCCTGTGACTGACAGCGGTTCAATCCCTTACTCTGTCTGAGATTCAATTCCTGTCACTAATTAAGATTCCATGCTTGTCACTGACTCAGGTTCAATCCCTGTCTCTGACAGATATTCACTCCTTGTCCCTGACTGAGCTTGAATTCCTGTCACTGACGTAAGATCAATCCCCGTCACTGATTGAAATGCAATACCTGTCACTTACCGAGGATCAACCTCTGCTATGGACTGTGATTCCTTCCATGTCGTTGCATGACATTGAATCCCTGACACAGACTGTTATTCTATTAACGTCACTGAATTTCAATCCCTGTTGCTGAATGAGGTTTAATAATTGACAATTAATTGCAATCAGTCCCTATCACTGCCTGTGGTTCAAACCAGAGTCACTGACTGAGGTTCAGTACCCGTCACTGACAGAAATCCCATCCATTGTCACTGAATCCTAGTCACTGACGCTCAATTCCTGTCTCCGACTGACGTTTATTCCCTGTCACTGATTGAGGTAAATTCCCCGTCACTCGTGCCTCACACTGGCGTTAATTCAATTCCTGTTACTGAATGAGGTTCTGGCCCAATCATTGACTGAGATTCAATCTTGCCAATGATTGAGGATCAATCGCTATCATCGACTGAGATTCAGTTCCTGTCACTGAAGGTGATTCATTGCCTATCACGGAGTGACATTCAATCCCTGTCGTTGACTGACGTTTCATATCTGTCACTAAATGACATTCAATCTTTGTCACTGAATCAGCTTCGTATGATGTCACTGAGTGAGGTTCAATCCGTGTCTCTGACTAAGGTTTAGTACCTGTCTCTGACAGAGATTCAATCCTTGTCCCTGACTGAGGTTCAATCCCTGTCACTTACTGAGTTTCAATCCCTGTCACTTACTGAGTTTCAGTCCCTCTCATTTGCAAAGACTCAATCTCTGACGCAGATTCATATTCAATCTCTCTCACTGACCGAGGTTTAATCCCAGTCAGTAAGTGTGGTTCAATTCAGATTAACTGACTGAGCTTCAATACTTGTGACTGAGTGAAATTCAATCCTTTGTCACTGAATGCGATTCAATCCGTTTCACTGACTGAATATAAATTCCTGGAACTGAGTGAAATTCAATCCCTGTCACCAATCATTCACACTGACTTTAATTCAATCCCTGTCACTGAATGAGGTTCTATTCCAATCGCTGACTGAAATTTAATCCCTGTCATTGACTAAGCTTCAGTCCCTGTCACTGACTGAAACGTAATCCTTGGCGTTTATAGAAAATCAATCCCTGCCAATGACTGAGGTTCGAACTCTGTCACTGTCTGTGACTCAATCCCTCTCAGGAATTGAGATTCAATACATGTCATTGAGATTCAATCCCTGACACTGAATTAGGCTCAATCGTTATCATAATTACGATTCAGTACGTGTCACTCACTGAGTTTGAATCACTGTCAACGTCAAAGGTTCATTCCCTGTCACTGACTGAGATTGAGACCCTGTCTTTGACTGAGATTCATTATCTGTCACTGACTCAGATTCAGCCCCTGTCTCTGACCCACACTCATTTCTTGTCACTTACTGATATTCAATCCCTCTTACTGACTGATGTTTCATCTCTGCTTTTGACTAGATTTAATCGCCATCTCTGAATGAGATTTCTATTCTTCTCACCGACTGAGATTCAATGCCTCTCTTTGACAAAGATTCAATCCCTGACACAGACTGTTATTCAATCAATGTCACTGACTGACGTTTTATTCCAGTCAGTGACTATGGTTCATTCCGGAGTCTCAGACTGAGGTTCAATACTTGTGACTGAGTGAGAGTCAAACCTTTGTCACTGATCGAGATTCAATCCCTATCTTTGACTGAGATTCAATCCCTGTCACAGCCTGCGTTTCAATCACTGTCACGGACGGAGTTTCAAACCATGTCATTGACTGAGATTCAATCCCTGACACTGAAGTTTAGTCCATGTCGCTGACTGAGGTATCATACCTGCCAATTAATGACATTCATTCTTTCTCACAGACTCAATTTCATACACTGTCACTGGCTTAGGTACATTCCCTGTCACTGACTGAGGTTCAATCCCGGACAGTGTCTGAGTTTCTATCCCTATCACTGACTCAGGCACAATTCTTATCACTAATTGAGAACCGACAGCAATCACTCACTGAGTTTGATTCCCTATCAAAGTCAACGCTTCAGTTCCCGTCACTCACTAAGTTGCATTCTCTGTCACTGACTGAGATTCAATCCCTGAATCTGGCGATGGAGGAGTCCAAGGATCTGCATGTTCTTGGTGGATTGGGAGGGGGAGTTGAAGTGTTGAGCCACGGGGTGGTTGGGTTGCTTGGTCCGGGTGTACCAGAGGTGCTCTCTGAAACGTTCCGCAAGTAGGCGGCCTGTCTCCCCAATATAGAGGAGGCCACATTAGGTGCAGTGGATGCTGTAAATGATGTGTGTGGAGATGCAGATGAATTGTGACGGATATGGAAGGATCCCTTGGAGCCTTGGAGGGAAGTAAGGGGGAGGTGTGAGAGGGAATGAAAGGGTAAGAGAGAGGGATAGAGAGGAGTACAAGAGAGAGGGGGGATGGGAAGCAAGCGAGAGAGATGACTTGTGAGAGGGAGTGAGATGGGGCAAAAGTGGGGAGAAAGACAGAGAGAGGGGAGGTGAGAGGCGCAGAGAGAGAGGGGGTGCAAGAGTGAGAGAGGGTCGGGAGAGAGTGGGAGGGAGAGTGGGCAACAGCAAGAGAGAGAGGGCGAGAGAAAGTGTGAAGAGAGTGAACGAGAGAGAAGGTTGAGCAAGAGATAAAGTGAGAGAGAGAGTGAGGGAGAGGGGGCGATTTGTGGAGGGGCGAGAGAGGGAGTGAGAGGAACGAGCGAGAGAGGTGGAAGGAGGACCGAGAGAGCAAAGGGGTGAGAGACAGAGATAGCTGGAGACAGAGAGAGCAAGAGAAGGAGGGGTTCAGGGTGAGATAGCAAGAGTAGGGGACAAGAGAGAGGGAGTAAGAGAGAGAAAGAGAGAGGAAGTGATAGAGAGAGAGAGGGAGGGACAGAGTGAGAGCGAGAGAGAGAGACAGTGAGGGAGAGAAATAGCATGGTTGGGACATGTGAGAGAGGAGATGAGAGAGGTCGTGAGAAAGAGAGGGGACGAGAACGAGAGCAAGACAGTGAGAGAGGGTGAGAGGGGGCGTGAGAGAGAGTGGATGAGAGAGAAAGGGCGAGAGTGGGCTAGAGAGGAAGAGCGGAGTCAAGGGACACGGAGAGATGGGGGCAAGGGGGAGAGATAAAGAGAGGAGGGACAATAGACAGAGCTAGTGAGAGAGGGAGAACCAGGGGTGAGAAAGGGAGCAAAGGAATGAGAGAGCGAGAGAACAAAGAGAGACAGAGAGACAGTGCAAGAGAGAGAGAGGGCAAGACTGGGCAAGAGACGAAGAGAGGAGTCAAGAGACCCAGAGAGAGACACGGTGCGAGCGACAGAGAGAAGGAGTGAGAAGGAGAAAGTGAGTGAATAAGAGAGGGCGCGAGAGAGAAATAGAGGGACGAGAGAGAGACCTAGTGAGTGAGAGAGGGAAGGAGAGATCGGGGCGAGCGATAGAGGGAGAGAGAAGATGTGAGCGAGAGAGAGAGGTGGGGGCGAACAAGGGAAAGGGTGTGAGATAGAGAGAGAGAGAGAGAGAGAGAGGCAAGAGTGAGCAAGGGGCAAGAATCAGGGCAAGAGCAACAGCGAGAGAGAGGGGCGAGAGAGAGGGAGTGGATGAAAGAGAGAGAGGTGGCAAGACAGAGATCGAGAGGAGACAGGAGAGAGGGAGAGAGAGAGACAGAGGGGGGCAAAAGACAGAGAGAGCCAGGGTGAGAGACATAGAGAAGTGGCAAGAGGTAAAGACTAGAGAATAGGACATGAGAGACAAAGAGAGAGGGAGAGAGAGAGGATGGTGAGCAACAGAAAGAGATGAGTCACGTGAAAGAGAGAGAGGAGGTGGCAAGAGAGAGGGTGGGTGCTAGAGAGCAAGAGAGAGAGTGAGGATGAGAGTGAGCGAGAGAGAGAGGGTTCGAGAGCGAGAAGAAAAATATGACAGAGAGAGTGAGAGGGGACTGTAGAGGGAGAGTGGTGTGTGAGAGAGAGGGAGAGGGCACAAAAGAGGAAGCTCGAGAGACAGGCCAAGAGACTGGACGAGAAAGAGAAAGAGCGGGAGAGAGTGTGTGAGAGATTGCAAGAGGGACAGATAGAGAGTACGAGAGCGAGGGGCTGAGAGAGAGGGATGAGAAAGGGAGATCGAGGGCGAGAGTGTGAGAAACTGAGAGTGAGACAGTGAGTGAGGGTGCGAGACAGAGAGAGAGGGTGAGAGGGGTGGGAGATGAAGAGAGGGCGAAAGAAAGCGAGCGAGAAAAGGTTGGCAAGAGTGAGGGGGTGTTAATCCAGGGAGGGACGGGGCAAGAGAGTGAGACAGCAAGAGTGAGACAGTGAGAGAGGGTGCGAAAGAGACAGAAGGCGAGAGAGAGGGCAAAAATGGCGAGAGAGGAAGAGAAGGTTTGAGAGACACAGCTCGAGGGGGGAGCTACAGAAATCGATACAGAGGGGTCTGAGAGACAGACAAAGCGAGAGAGAGAGAGAGAGAGAGAGAGTGGGTGAGAGAGGGGCCGAGGGGTGAGAGAGCAGAAGAACGAAGAGAGAAAGAGAGAGGGTATGAGAGAGAGAGGGCAAGAGAGAGAGAGAGGCGAGGGGGGGTACAGAGGAAGAGAGGGATCAAGAGACATAGAATGAGAGGGGGTGCACGAGACAGAGAGAAGGACCGTGAGGGAGAGAGTGAGGGTGTAAGAGAAGGGGAGAGAGCGAGCAAGAGGGGTGAGAGAGAGAGTATGTGTGTGTGTGTGTGAGAGAGAGAGAGCGAGCGAGAGTGGGTTGATGTGCGATAGAGAGAAAGAGAGGGGCGAGAGAGCAAATAGGAGGCAAGAGTGAAAGACGGCAGAGACTCATTGCGAAACAGAGAGAGGGTGAGAGAGAGAGAGATCAGGCGATAGAGCTAGAGCGAGAGTGAGAGCGAAAGCAAGAGAGGGGACAAGCGAGGGAGGGAGAGAGGGAGTGGGTGAGAGGCAGAGATAGAGGGAGAGGTGCGGAGAGACAGAGAGAGGGGAAGCAAGAGAGAGCGAGTGGGTGAGAGACAGAGAAAGAGAGAAAAGTGCGGCGAGACAGAGAGAGGGAGGCGAGAGAGAGGGAGAGAGGGGGATTTGAGAAACAGAGAATGAGAGGCGGCAAGCGACAGAGAGAGTTGGGGCGTGTGAAAGTGACGGGGGCAAGAAAGAGAGGAATAGAGACAGGGTGGGTGAGAGGGAGAGAGAGGGATGGAAAAGGGAAGGAGAGAAATGGTGCAAGAGAGAGGGAGAGTGAGAGAGGAGACGAGCAAGAAAGAGAGAGGGATTGAGAGAGAGGGAGAGAGTGAGAGGAAGAGAGAGAAAGGGAGGGGAGAGACAGAGGGCGAGAAAGGGTGCGATAGAGACAGACAGAGAGTAGATAAGCATAAGGGAGAGGGGGCAATGAAGAGAGAGAAAGGCATGGTCGAGCAAGAGAGACAGAGAGGGTTCAAGTGAGAGAAAGAGAAGGGTACGACCGAGAGAGTTAGGGAGAAAAATTTGAGAGAGAGAGAAAAGGTGTAAGAGAGAGAGAGAGATGGTGCACACACATGAGAGAGAGAGTGGGAGAGAGGGATATAGATATAGAGGGGGGGCAAGAGAGAGAGGAAGAGGTGGGAGAGAGAGTGAGAATGACAGGACGAGAAAGAGAGGGGTGTACAAGAGAGACAGAGTAAGATCAAGAGAGCAAGCGAGAACGAAATGTTGGGGGGTTGAGAGAGAGGGGGAGAGACGGAGGCAGCAAGAAGGAGAGGGTGAGAAAGAGATGATTGAGAGGAGACGGTACAAGACAGTAAGAGCAAGACAGACAGAGAGTGTGCGAAAGAGAGAGAGAGGGCGAGAGAAAGACAGAAGGAGAGACGGCGCTAAAGAGGAAGAGAGGGGGCGAAAGAGACAGAGATGGAGAGGATGGGGGCCAAGAGACAGAGAGAGGGAGCGAGAAAAAACGAATCAGGATGTGAGAGAGGAGGCGAGAGAGTGCGAGAATGGTGAGTGAGAGCGAGAGAGAGAGAGAGGAGAGCCTGGGGGCAAGCGAGAGTGTGTGCAAGAGGTTGCAAGTGGGAGATAGAAAGAGCAAGCGAGAGAGGGAGAGAGAGACGACACAAGCGAGAGGGGGTGAGACAGAGAGTGTGTTAGGCAACGGAGACAGTGCAAGAGAGAGAGAGGATGATAACGAGAGAGAGATGGTGAGAGCGAGATAGAACTGGAGCCTCAGTGACCGAGAAAGAGTGAAAGCGAGACTGAGACCGAGCGAGAGGAGAGGCGCAAGTGATCGAGAGAGGGTGTAAGAGACAGAAAGAGAGAGAGAGAGACGAGGCAAGAGAGAACGAGAGATACAGACCGCGGCACCAGAGAGAAACAGAGAGTGGGAGAGGGGTATAGAGAGGGGGTGGTGTTCGAGAGAGAGTGTGGAGGCAAGCGAGAGAGAGGTGAGCGAAAGAGAGAGAGATGAGGCAAGCAAAAGAGAGAGAGAGTCGTCCGAGAGAGAAACAGAGAAAGGGGGGGGGGGGGGGGAGCGCGGGGGTGGGGGGAGGGAGAGAGAGAGAGAGAGAAGAGAGAGATGGAGAGAAAGGGTGCAAGAGAGAGAAAGATACAGAGGGGGCAGCTGTGAGAGAGATGGAAGTGAGCAGGGGGGAGAGAGAGGGGAACTAGAGAGGGGGGCAAACGAGAGAGATGGGCGAGGAAGTGAGAGAGGGAGAGGGAGAAAGGGTGTAAGAGAGAGCGTGACAGCATGCGAAAGAGAGGGTGCAAATGAGAGAGAGGGGCGAGAGAGAGAAAAAAGGGTGTAGATAAGAGGCAGAGACAGAAGAAGAATGAGAGCAAGAGAAAGAGAGAGGCAGAGTGAGAGCAAGACAGAGAGAGAGAGAGACGGTGAGAGAGAAAGAGGGCACGAGAGAGATACCGAGAGAGAGAGGGTGACAGAGGGAGAGGGTCAGGGGAATGGAGGAGAGAGACAGAGAGAGTAGGGGCGAAAGTGAGAGGGAGCACAAGAGTGAGAGAGAGTGCAAGAGAGAGATAGAGGTGACGAGAGGGGGAGAGAGATAACGTGTGAGAGACATTGCGAAAAAGGGAGAGAGAGAGGGCGTGAGAGTGAGAGCGAGACTGAGACCGAGAGTGAGAGAGGGGAGCGAGTGTGAGAGAGAGAGAGAGAGAATATGAGAGACAGAGAGAGAGAGAGAGAGAGAAGGAGAGAGAATGAGAGCACAAGTGTGAGAGATAGAGAAAGTGGGAGAAAGAGAGGTAGTCAGAAAGAGAGGATGAGAGAGAGAGAGAGAAAGAGGATGGCAAGAGGAGTGGTCTAGAGAGACAGAAAGGGGCCAAATGAGCGGGCGAGAAATAGAGAGAGAGAGGGTGAGAGGGTAAGAGAGGGAGAGGGGCGAGACAGAGAGAGAGAGAAAGAGAGTTGGCAAGAGAGAAGGCGAGAGAGACAGAGAAACGGGGTAGAAAGTGACAGAGAGTGCGAGAGGATGCAAGAGAATGATAGAGGGATGAAACAGGGGGCAACAGAGATAGAGAGGGGGACGAGAGAGAGAATGTTGAGAAAGGGATGGAGAAAAATGGTGCAATAGAGAGGGTAAAGCAGTGTGTGAGAGAGAGGTCGAAAGCAAGAGAGTGGAAGCGGGTCAAGTGAGGAGAAGAGAGGGAGGAAGGGAGAGAGAGGGATAAATCGGGCAAGAAAGCGAGAGATGGAGAGAGAGACACGGCATAACAGAGAGAGAGAGGCGTAAGAGAGTAAGACATGGAGCGAGAGTGCGAGAGGGTGCAAGAGAGAGATAGAGGGATGAAAGAGGGACAAGGGAGAGATAGCATTGAGAGACAGTGCGCAAAAGAGAGATGGAGGGGGAGAGTGAGAGAGAGAGAGAGCGAGAGAGTGAGAGTGAGAGTTAGAGCGAGACCGAGACAAAGAACGAGAGAGAGCACGCGAGTGAAATAGAGAGGATGTGAGAGACACACAGAGAGAGAGAGAGGCAGAGAGGGAGAGAATGAGAATGAGAGAGAGAGAGAACGAGAGAAAGTGAGCGAGCGTGAGAGAAAGACATAGAGGGCACAAGAGAGGTAGTGGGAAAGAAAGGATGAGAGAGAGAAAGAGGGTGGGAAGAGAGTGGTTGACAGAGACAGAGAGGGGCCAAGAGAGCTGGCGATAAACAGAGAGAGGGCGAGGGGTCTGGGAGAGAGAAGGGGGCGAGACAGAGAGAGAGTTAGCAAGAGAGTGGGCGGGAGAGACAGAGAGAGAAGAGGCAAGCGAGAGAGAATGGTTGAGCGAGAAAGAGAGGGGGGAGAGCGAGATCGAGGAAAAGGTGTGTGAGAGAGGGAGGTTGCAAACAAGAGAGTGGAAGGGGGTCGAGCGAGGAGAGAGGAAGGGAGAGAGAAAGAGAGAAAGGAGCGAGCAAGTGAGAGAGGGAGAGAGAGAGACAGAGCGTAAGAGAGAGAGAGGGGACAAGAGAGCGAGTGAGAGCGGGACAGGGAGAGAAGCAGAGCTAAGCGAGATAGAGAGGGTGTCCAACACAGAGAGAGAGAGAGAGAGAGAGAGAGAAAGTGCAAGAGGTAGAGAGAGAAGGGTGTGCAACAGAGAGAGAAAGAGACAGAGGCAAGCAAAAGAAAGGGCTTGAGTGAAAGAGAGAGATAGAGAGAGGGTAAATCAGAGAGAGGGGAGACACAGAAGGAGAGAAAGGACGCGCGCGAGAGCGAGAGACAGAGAGGGTAGGCAAGTGTGAGAGAGAGGGGTGACAGAGAGAGGGGGCAATCAAGAGATAAATGTGGCGAGAAAGTGAGAGAGGAGTAGAGACAGCAAGGGTGTAAGAGAGAGAGAGAGTTGATACGAGAGGGAGAGAGAGAAAGGTTGCAAGAGAGGTAGAGAGAGAGTGAGAGTGAGAGAGAGGTGAGAGAGAGAGATACAGAGAGTGGGCAAGAGAGAGTTTGGGGGTGAGAGGGAAAGAGAGGGGGAAAGTGCGAGAGGGGGCAAGAGACATGGGGTGAAAGAGAGAGTAAGGGAGACTGTAGGGGCAAGAGAGAGAGTGAGAGGGTGAGAGAGAGTTGGCGAGGGAGAGGGCGAGAGCGAGAGAGAGTGTGGGGGCACGAGAGAGAGTACGGACGAGAGAGAGAGTGGACGAGAGAGGGTGTGCGACAGAAAGACAGGGCGAGAGAGAGAGAGAGATTGGGGACGACAGGGGAGAGACGGAGATGAGACAAGAGGGTGAGGGAAGGGGCGAGTGACAGAGAGGGGTCCGAGAGTGTGAGAGAAGATGCGAGACAGAGAGAGAGAGAGAGAGAGAGAGAGAGAGAGAGAGAGAGAGAGAGACGGCCAGAGAGAGAGAGAGAGAGAGAGAGAAAGAGAGATTGTGTGTGTGAGAGAGAGAGAGACAGAGAGTGTGAGAGAGACGGGGGGTGTGAGAGAGAGAGAATTACCCTGTATATAAACCATCCTGAATTATTTGGTTAGATTCCAGCCTGTAACTAAGAACATAGGAACTAGGAGCAGGAGCATGCTAGCTGGCACTTGGAGCCTGCTCCAACATGCAATAAGATTTTGGCTGAGTGATGGGGAGAGAGCGAGAGAGGGTGAGAGACAAATAGATAGAGAGAGAGAGAGAGAGAGAGAGAGAGAGAGCAAGGAACGAAGAGAGAATATCATAGCAAGATATGTAGAACATGGAGAGAAGTAACTATTCCAAGCGCTGAAATCCCAAAACTTGGCACCACCACTCACCCTTGGCTAACCCAAAGGAGAATTCATTTTTCCAGCTATTGAAGCCGATTGATCCTGCACTATGTCCTCACCTGAATCATCCTGCTGGCCGTATTTCTTCCCCATATTAAAACGGTGATGGCTCTCTGATGGCAGAAGGAAACGGACGGATTTCTCTTCAATCTCATCTTGTCATTCACTCATCGAACTTGAGGGGGTAGACAGTAGCAACAGAAGCAGATTCCTGAGGGACAAGAGATGATGTACATTGTTCTTTGTTATTTTCCATCGCTCACTGAAAGATTTAGAACTTGATCTTGAAGTTAAAGGCTGAACTGGAATCCGTGGATAAATTATCTGCCAAAGGAGCACAATTGGCTTACAATTATTGATTTAACACAACTTTTACATTGAACAGCACATTGTTTAAGTTTCTTTGTGCACAGCCACAGATCTAATTGAAACATAAGACAGTTGGATTGAATAGTTGAAACACGAGTGAATAAAGGAATCGTGAAATAAATCAGTGCAAGGCATGTGACTATTTGACCCGCATATCATTTATGTAGCGAAGGAGTGATAGTGTGGATTTTATTGAACGATTCATCAATATAAAGGCAGACATTTCCACATTTAAGTCATGAGATTACTGGAAGGACAAAAAAACATTTCTGGTTAAAGAATTCACCTTTTTCACCAGGTAATGAAGGCACACTGTCAATGTGGATCTAGTCGTCGGCTGCTGTTTGAACCACCTCTTCAGTAGAGCTATTTCCCTTTGTATGGTGGGAGGTTCAGCTTTTCTCCAAGATTGGTAAAGGTGGACTGTCTTGTTTACTGCTGCTGCCACTGCTCCTATAGAAATGTCACAGATCAACACAGATGCATAGTTTCAGAACACAAAAACAGGTTCTCAATATTTGTGATTTACACAGGACTCCTTCTCAACCTAAACCCATCAACATAGTTTTCTTCGATCTCCTGTATTCCAAGTACTCCTTGACTTCATCTGTTATTTGCTTCAACCATTCCTGATGAATTAAGTTCTACATTCAAAATCCTTTCTGGGTAGAGACTTTGTCCCCACTCCCCCTGCTCATTCCCGTTTGATTTAATAGTGATTACAATTATATCCACAGTTCCAGTGGATAGTGTCATTCACAAGCAGAGACATATTTTCTATGTCTACCCCATCAAACCCCAACGTAACTGGATCATGTCACTCTTTTTAAATGACACAAGACTATCCAATCTTACTTGATGAATTCAAATGCATTTTGATCCAATTGCAGTAGATATTCTTTATCTTCCCTACTGCCTCTTAATCCATGTTGCAATGTGAAGATCAGAATCGTTTGCCGTGCTCCAAAGGCGAGCTGTCCTTGGTTCTACACATACCTAACACATTTCCATTCTGTAGCCCCAGAAATAAACCCATGCTCTACTTTTCTTTATAACCTTTTGAACCGATGCCGTTAACCGCTGGAGGCTCATTTCTCTCTCCAGATCCCTCTTCCCTTTCTAAGTACATAGGATGCAGGTTTGCTCGCTGAGCTGTCGGTTTGGTATCCAGACGTTTCATTAACTGGCTCGGTAACATCATCAGTGCCGACCTCCAAGTGAAGCCAAAATGTTGTCTCCTGATTTCTATGTTTGTCCTGGATTGGGTTCCTGGGGTTTGTGGTGATGTCCATCCAGGACAAACATATAAACAGAAAGCAGGATACAACAGCTTCGCTTCACTTGGAGGTCGCCACTGATGATGTTATCTAGCCAGGTAATGAAACGTCTGGATATCAAACCTACAGCTCAGACGAGCAAACCTACACCCTCAACCTCAACCTGAGTTACAAATCTTCACAAACCTTGCAAAAACCATAGTACATTTTATTCTCTTGACCACAGTGTACTACCTCACACTTGGGTGGGCATTAACCTTCCACAGCTTTGACTGCAGTATTTCCTGAACAAAGGTCTTCCCAACAATAAGTCTTCCTCAAAATAAAACTCCGATATATTAATGTATTTAATCTCTTGAACCATTTCTTATTTGAAAAACACTAACTGTCCAGCTCAGTTTTGAACAAACACCCTCGGCCACAGTTAGTAAAACGTCATAAGCTGAACTACAACCACTATCTGCAATCATACTCATTGGGGCCCAAGAATGAGAGGTGGTCTCATTGAGGGTCTATAAAGTGGTCACGTGATTGACAAAGTAGATGTAGAGAAGACGATTCAATCCAAAATGAGGAGTCGTCATTTTACAATAAAGGGGAAGCAGGAGAAATTACTTCTCTCAGAGAATTGTGAATCTGTGGATTCCACGACCTCAGAACTGCATGGATTCTGGGATATTATGTAAATTTAAATAGGAGACACACAGATTTGTTTTTAGTAATGGATTGAAGAGTTAAAGAGAGCTGGCAGGAAAGTCGTGTCAGGCCAAGATGACTGTATCAAATGACAGAGAAGGTACAAGGGGCTGGAGTCACAATGCTGCTCCTAATTATTATGTTCACATGTTCTTATTTCAAAAGGAGGAAGTAAGAGGAATGGAGTAATGCAAGATTTTTAGTGGACATGGTATTGGAAAGACTATGGTGAGAGGCTATTTGATTTGGTGACGTGAGCCAAACTTGCAGCCTCTTTCTCCAAACCCTCCATCACCGAATCCACAAACATCAACATTCTGGGGGTTGGTCTTGACCAGACATTGAACTGGACTGGCCATCCAACTTCTGTGGCCACAAGGGTAGGTCATGGGTGATGAATCTTCCAACCGGTAGACCACCTCACGAATCCCTGAAGCCTGTCCACCACCTATAAGGCACAAGTCAGGAGTGCGATAGAATGTTCGCTACTTGGTTAGGTTTGGGGGCAGCTCCAAGAACACTCAAGAAACTTGACAACATCTGGAAAAAGCACATTGCTTGATTGGCACCACATTCGCTCCCTCCACCACTAATGCTCAGAGCAGCAGTATGCATCATCTACAAGATACGCTGTATAAATTCATAATACTTCGATAGCCTTCTCCAAACCCGCGACAAATACCATTTAGAAGGACAAGGGAAGATTCATGGAAACACCAACACCTACAGGTCCCCTTCCAAGTCACTATCATCTTGAGTTGACAATCTTTCAGCAGCCCTGATGTGTAATTGCACCAAAATCCTGGAACTCCCTCCCAACAGCAATACCAGTAAGCCTACAACAGACGGACTTACATTTTCGCACAGCTGGTGATACTCACATTTCATAAATTAATTAATTAACGCCTCCTCCTTCCCTCCACCGTAGCCCCGCCCAGAGATAGCTGCTCTTCTCAAACGCAAGGCCTTGTGCAGCATATGGTAACCGACAAGGATGCCCCAACCACATTCAATCACTTCCTGAGGTTCTGAGCCATGCTCAGAAAGGGGCGATACTGAATGAACAATAATCCCCAGTGATTCGCTCACCATCGTCAACAGTGAAACGATCAGTTGCCAACTTTTTCACAAAGAGGTTGTTAGGTACATGGAAAGAATCGTCAGAGGAAGTGATGGATACAGGTACGGTTACAACATTTAAAAGACATTTGGAGAGGTACATGAATACGAAAAATGAGGAATATGGGCCAAATGCAGGAAAACTAGTCTATTTTACTTTGGAAAATTTGGTTGGCCTGGACGAGTTGGACCGAAGTGTCCATTTCCATGTTTTATGCCAAGGATACTATTCTTCTCAGCCACAGTGACATTTTGCAATTGTCGTTTTGGCAACAGGGTCACAGTAATCTCTCAGCAAGGTGATGAGTCGGAGCTGTAATTTAGTGGGCATTTAATGAACAAAATATTTCAGAAGTATTTAAGTAAATTACTGCAGACGGTGGAATCTGTACTGAAAACAACAAATGCTGGAGCTGACAACAACTCAGACAGCATCCATGGAAACTGAGCAAGCTAACGTTGAGTGCAGATGGGTCGATCAAAGCTCGGATGAAGAGCAAATGTTAGCTTGCTCGCTCCCCGTATATAAAAAAAATCATGGGATGAGGATGTCACTGGTTAGGCAGCATTTATTGCCCATCCCTAATTGCTCAATTGGCAGTTAAGAGTCAAGCTCATTACTGTATATCTGGAGTCACCTGTCGGCCAAACTAGGTAAGGATGGTAGTTTATTACCTCAAGGACTTTAGTGAACCAGATTTAGTTCGGACAATCGACAAATCGACTCCACATGTGGAGTCAGATATTACTAGGGGGCATAGCTTTAAATTAAGGAGTGGTAGATATAGGGCAGATGTTAGGGGTAGATTCTTTACTCAGCGAGTCGTGAGTTCATGGAATGCCCTGCCAGTAACAGTGGTGGACTCTCCCTCTTTATGGGCATTTAAACGGGCATTGGATAGGCATATGGAGGAAAGTGGACTCGTGTAGGTTAAGTGGGCTTGGATCGGCGCAACATCGAGGGCCGAAGGGCCTGTACTGCGCTGCATTTTTCTATGTTCTATGTTTTATGTAAAGAATTCATGGTCATTAGATTCATAATTCCAGATATTTATTAAATTCACATCCCTCTGTTTACTGCTGCACGAATCGAACCCGGTTGTTCAAAATGTTATCTGGATCTTTGGATAAGCCATCTAGCAATAATACCTTTCTGCCATCATTTGCCGTTTGTGATATCCAGTATTCGGTGTTTTCAGTATTCAAGAAATATGTTATGCGTTAATTTTGTACGATATAATAGCATCCACAGTGAACATAAAAAGCCCACCTCCGTTCATGATGTTTGAGTCTGGATAACTCAGACAAACTGTCTAATGAAGTGAAATAACTCATTTCAGTATCTGGATGTTTCACCGCATGTCCAGCTGGCGTAGGGGTACCCTCACCCTTTCTGAGATGAAACAAATAAAGAAAATACGGTCAGCTACTTCCTGCTAAGTCTCTGCATTCAAGTCCACTGAAGCCATTGTATTTTCTTTTTAAATGCAAACATTTTTGTTTCAGTGAAAGACATTCCAGGAAGTTCACCACCACCTGTTTCACTTCAATGGGAAATGGGATCAATACTGCCCCGCCTACTGTCCCAGTGAAAAATATAAGTGGTTTAATCCGTTGAACAGATTATCAGCTAATCTGATTTTTAAATCTTGTCTTTTGATAGGTTCCAACATGCTTTGTACAAGTGAACATGCGTGCAGGTCAAAGTTCAATTATATTCAACACAAGAAAAGGCAATTCAGTTTAAATAAGAATTATTAACTGAGATCAGGGCTGTGCTGAGGATTCAAAACAGTCAAGTTTGGAATTTCCAGAGACCATCAAGACTGTGCATTCAATTATTGAATTCTGTCTCATGTTTCTTTCCTAATCAACGTATTTTGATACATTAAGACACTTGTGGAGCAGGTGGGACCTATCCAGGCCTTCTGACTCATAGAACATAGAAAATGGAACATAGAACAATACAGCACAGAACAGTCGATGTTGCGCCGATCTGTGAACTGTTCTCAGCTCGTGCCCCTACAATATCCTAACATAATCCATGTACGTATCTAAGGATTGTTTAAATCTCCCTAATGTGGCTCAGTTGACGACATTAGCAGATAGGGCATTCCACGCCCTTACCACTCTCTGCGTAAAGAACCATCTGACATCTGTCTTAAATCTATCACCCGTCAATTTGCAGTTATGCCCGCTCATAAATGCTGACGTCATCATCAAAAGTCTTTCACTGTCTGCTCTATCTAATCCTCTGATTATCTTCTATGTATCTATCAAATCCCCCCACCCCCTCAGCCTTCTCCTTTCCAATGAGAACAGACCAAAGTCTCTCAGCCTTTCCTCATATGACCTTCCCTCCAGGCCAGGCAACATCCTGATAAATCTCTTCAGCACTATTTCCAATGCTTCCTCATCCTTCCTGTAATGGGGTGACCAGAACCGCACGCAATAATTCAACTGCGGCTGCACAGTGTATTGCATAGCTGCAACATGATACTGCCATTCCAGAACTCAATCCTTCTACCAATGAAACCTAACACACCATATGCCTTCTGAACAGCGCTATCCCTGTGGGTGGCAACTCGCAGGGATCTATGCTCATGAACTCCAAGATCCCTCTGCACATCCACACTAATAAGAATCTTTCCATGGACCCAGTATTCTGCCATCCTGTTATTCTTGCCAAAGAGCATCATCTCAAATTTAGCTGCATTGGACTCCATTTGCCACATCCCAGCGAATTCTGCAGTTCATCCAAGTCCCCCTGCAAACTGTAGCATTCTTCTAAACTTACCATACTCCACCGACATTAGTGTCATCTAAAATTAACTAAACCATCAATCTATGCCTGCGTTTAAGTCATTTATAAAAATGACAAACAGAAGTGCACCCGAAACATATCCTTGTGGCACACCACACTTAATTGGACTCCAGACTAAATATTTTCCATCAACCACCAATCACTGCCTTCTTTCAGAAAGCCAGTTTCTAATCCAAACTGCTAAATCACCCTCAATTCCATGCCTCTGCATTTTCTCCGCCAGCCTACCAAGGTTGACTCAAGTTTGGATACAGCACCACAGCATCACAAGTGCACTTCGCTTTCGGTTGATTAACTAGTGGGTTAATTTGCCCAATTATCTTAATAATCTGGAAGATAATTAACCATCCCAACATTGGAATTAAGCCAGGCATTAATGGGAGGAAAGATGTTATCACAGTCTCTATCGCAAGGGACAAAATATCTTCCATCAATTTTTTGTTCATCCTTCGATACATTGAAATTAACAACTGCTCTGAGAAATTGTCCAGAGCAATCTCCCTCAAATTACTCAGAAGTTAACATAAACTGAGTGCACAGTACAATTTTAACTAACAGAGGGTCTTCTGAATACCAGGATTTTGTTAGATCCCCAAAATTACTCTGAGCATGAAATAGAATGTCTACATTGTGGAAAGAGGCCCTTCAGCCCAACAAATCGCCTCCAACCCTCTAAAGAGTAACCCAACCAAACCTAACTCTCGACCTATTACCCTACATTTATCTCTGACCACTGCACCTAACCTGCACATCCCTGAACACTATGGGCAACTTAGAAGACCAGTTCACCTCAAATGCACATGTTTGGATTGTGTGAGGAAACTGGAGCACCTGGAGAAAACCAACACAGACGCGGAAGAATGTGTAAACTCCACAAGATAATCACACTGGAACTGAACCCAGGTGTCTGGCGTTCGAAGGCAACAGTGCCAATCACTGAGCCGCCCCCTTCTTGCTTTAAAGACTAAATGCATTCACCTCACCTCTCCTGATCATATATGATATCAAAAATATCAAAAACAGTGCAATGAGCAACAAACCTCACGTTATTAAGCCATGAAATTTAATATTATTGATCAGATTGGGGCAGTGTAAAAATCTTACGTGTCAGGTTCAGCCTTGGTTCGCAGTTGTGTCATTAAGTCTGAATGCTGCTGCCTCTGTTGGCCCAACAGCTTTGTCACTGGCACAGAAGCTGTTCCACGAGATAGGCTTCTGGCAGTCATAGATCCTGCTGCAGCCGATGCACATGTGAAATCAGTCATTTCAATCAGAAATAATTAGTGCAGAACAAATTAGAAAAAAAAATCACATTTTGCTTTTGAAATCAGAGGCCCATGTTTCACCACATCGCAACTGTGCCGCCTTTTTGAAATCACAGTATTCCATATAATTTCGTTTTCAAGTATTCAAATTGATTTTGGAAATTAATATTGAATCAGCTGCTACCTCCTTCCAGATGATCTCAGCTCTTCTTTGAAACAGCAACAACCAATGAGAATTACATAAACATTGAAGCATCCAGTTTTAAACATTACACATGTTTGGTCATTTCGTATGATGTATTTTTTTTCGATAATGCTGAGCAAAATTTTATTTGATGCAAAAGATAAAGCAAAGCCAGTCAAGTACAGGACTCCCAAGGAAAAGAACGACACAGCAGAGGATGACTAAATAGGAAGAAAATTCATCATGAAAATAAATTGACAAGAAACAAAAATGAATGGCACAATTTTCGCGAGGTAATTGAAATGTTGCAGCGAAAGTCAAAATAGAAACCTTGGAGGTTCTGACTTGGCAATTGACAATGGGTACAAGGAAACAGCAGGCAATTTAAAAAGATACTTCACATTGGTCTCCATGCAGGAGGATATCGTTCTCGTCCCAAGGATAGCAAATAAGCTAGGTATTCTTGGGGGGGTGGGGCGGGGTGAATGTTATAACAGTCTTTATCACAAGGGACAAAGTAATGACAAGGTAATATGATTAAAGACAGACAGGATCTATTGACACGGATCAAACATTTTTAAAGCAACTTGCTGTAGAGATATCCAAGGCATCGATTGAAATATTCCAGAATCAGTGGATACAGAGACCATACAGTGGATTGATGCGCCTGTTCAAGATGGAAGGGAGACAGAAATCAGGAAAGTACACACTGCTTAGTTAAATACCTGCTTTGGTAAAATTGCAGAAGCGATTATTAAAGGAAGAAATAGCAGGGCATTTAGAAAAGCTTATCATGAAGCATGTTAGACTGGTTTTTGTGAAAGGGCAACTATATTTGACAAATTTGATGGAGTTCATTGAGGAGGTAACAAGCAGGGATGATAAAGGGGAATCAGATGATATTCTACATTTGAACTTTAGAACTGCATTTGATATGGTGCTACACAAAAGTTAATTACGGAAGTTAGGAGCTCATGTTATCAGGGGTTATGTATTAGCATGGACTAAAGATTGGTTAACCAGTCTGGCAGTTGCTGAGGCCCCACTTGGGGTACTGTACACATTGTTAGCTCCCATACTTAAGAAAGGACAAATCAACAATGGAGGCCATTAAAAAAAAGACTAATTTAGCTGCTTCGAGGATGAAAGGGTTGACCTACACAGGTTAGGTTATTATTTAATAGTGTCTCGACAAATAAAGATTCCAAGGAGCTTCGCACGATAGATATTCATGGTTTAGCTATTCTAGCAAGAGTGAAGTCTCAAACCAGTGGGCATTACAGAAAGGAACATTTTTTTTTGAAAAATGGAAAGAATGTATTTTGTTCTCTCACTGAATGGCTAGAAGTCCTTCACCTAAAGAATTGTAAAAGTAATATGGGGTAGCGGAACGGATCTGGTTGGGGTACTCTTTGGAGGGTTGGTGTAGACGTGTTGGGCAGAAGTCGAGATTCTCTAATTCCACGCTCTAGAGATACTGTGATTTTATCTCAAATTATTTTAAAAGAGGGTAGATAGATTTTTGTATTATTGAGCAGCTGAGGGCTATGAGGATCAAGCTTAAAAGAGGAGCTGTCACCTGGGTTGGCACAGTCATGATTTGATAGAATGCAGGAGCAAGCTTGCTGGGATGAATGCCTACTCCTGTTCCGATTCCTTGAGGCTCCGCTTCATGCTTTATTTTCTCCACAGAAGAGATTGATGTAATGTGCCAAATGTCTCAAATGTTGTGAAAATGACTGAAAATGGGGTGTTTATGTACTGAATCAGATGGCATTGATTCATCAATCACAGATATTCAGTCATGAGTAGGAAGGCAGTTCCCTCCATGAAACGGAAATCTACTACAGAGCTCACACAAAGGAAAATCTTGCTTCAGTACACTCTTCCGTCACATTTCCCAACATTGCACACTCAGCTGTTTAATTTTTGTTTACTTCCAGGCATGGCTATTTCAATGTTCTTTTGATTGACCTTTCATAAACTTCAAAGCATTCAAAAACACCATCAACCCCAACATCATGCCAAACCCCCGTGCTTGCTCATTCACGACTAGCCAACAACTTCAGTATAAAAACGTTTGTCCTTGCTTCAATTTTTCTTCTGTCTATCTCTGCAATTTCCAAAAGTCTCCACATTTCCCCAGTTAAGCATTTACATTTTCACGACCCCAGCTCAGCATCGAGGCTTTCAGCTGCAAGGGCATGAGCTATGCAATTCCGTCCTAACGATGCTCAATTTGTTTTTCATCCTTTCCAACTTTCTATATAACCCCTATTTATTAAACCAAGCAGTTGGTCGTCTTGCTTAATATCATATGGTTTGATGTAAAATTTTCGGGAAAAAAATGAGGTCTGCAGATGCTGGAGATCAAAGCTGAAAATGTGTTGCTGGTTAAAGCACAGCAGGTTAGGCAGCATCCAAGGAATAGGAAATTCGACGTTTCGGGCATAAGCCCTTCATCAGGAATGAGGAGAGTGTGCCAAGCAGGCTAAGATAAAAGGTAGGGAGGAGGGACTTGGGGGAGGGGCGATGCAGATGTGATAGGTGGAAGGAGGTCAAGGTGAGGGTGATAGGCCGGAGTGGGGTGGGGGCGGAGAGGTCAGGAAGAAGATTGCAGGTTAGGAAGGCGGTGCTGAGTTGAGGGAACCGGCTGAGACAAGGTGGGGGGAGGAGAAATGAGGAAACTGGAGAAATCTGAGTTCATTCCTTGTGGTTGGAGGGTTCCCAGGCGGAAGATGAGGTGCTCCTCCTCCAGCCGTCGTGTTGTTATGTTCGGCCGGTGGAGGAGTCCAAGGACCTGCATGTCCTCGGTGGAGTGGGAGGGAGAGTTAAAGTGTTGAGCCACGGGGTGATTGGGTCGGTTGGCCCGGGCGTCCCTGAGGTGTTCTCTGAAGCGTTCCGCAAGTAAGCGGCCCGTCTCTCCAATATAGAGGAGGCCACATCAGGTGCAGCGGATGCAATAGATGATGTGTGTGGAGGGACAGGTGAACTTGTGGAGGATATGGAAGGATCCCTTGGGGCCTTGGGGGGAAGTGAGGGAGGAGGTGTGGGCGCAAGTTTTACATTTCCTGCAGTTGCAGGGGAAGGTGCCGGGAGTGGAGGTTGGGTTGGTGTGGGGGTGTGGACCTGACGAGGGAGTCACGAAGTGAGTGGTCGTTGCGGAACACTGATAGGGGAGGGGAGCGAAATATATCCCTGGTGGTGGGGTCCGTTTGAAGGTGGCGGTAATGACGGTGGATGATACGTTGCATATGGAGGTTGGTGGGGTGGTAGGTGAGAACCAGTGGGGTACTGTCTTGGTGGCGGTTGAAGGAGAGGGACTCAAGGGCGGAGGAGCGGGAAGTGGAGGAGATGCGGTGGAGGACATCGTCGATCACGTCTGGGTGGAATCTGCGGTCCTTGAAGAATGAGGCCATCTGGGCTGTGCGGTGTTGGAACTGGTCCTCCTGGGAGCAGATACGGTGGAGACGAAGAAATTGGGTATATGGGATGTAGTTTTTACAGGGGGCAGGGTGGGAGGAGGTGTAGTCCAGATAGCTGTGGGAGTCAGTCGGTTTATAGTAGATGTCTGTGTTGAGTCGGTCGACTGAGATAGAAATGGAAAGGTCTAGGAAGGGGAGGGAGGAAGTCTGAGACACTCCAGGTGAATTTGAGGTCGGGATGGAAGGTGTTAGTAAAGTTGATGAACTGTTCAACCTCCTCGTGGGAGCACGAGGCAGCGCCGATACAGTCATCGATGTAGCGGATGAAAAGGTGGTAGGTGGTGCCAGTGTAGTTGGAGAAGATGGACTGTTCCACATATCCTACGAAGAGACAGGCATAGCTGGGGCCCATGCGGGTGCCCATGGCAACTCCTTTAGTTTGGTGGACGTGGGAGGAATTGAAAAGAGAAGTTATTCAGGGTGAGGACCAGTTCAGTCAGTCGAAGGAGGGTGTCAGTGGAAGGGTACTAGTTGGTGCGGCGGGAAAGGAAGACGCGGAGGGCTTTGAGTCCTTCGTGATGGGGGATGGAGGTGTACAGGGATTGGATGTCCATCGTGGAAATAAGGCGTTGGGGACCACAGAAGCGAAAATCCTGGAGGAGGTGGAGGGCGTGGGTGGTGTCCCGAACGTAGGGGGGGAGTTCTTGGACTAAAGGGGACAGAACCGTGGCGAGGTATGCGGAAATGAGTTCGGTGGGGCAGGAGCAGGCTGAGACAATGGGTCGGCCGGGGCAGTCAGGTTTGTGGATTTTGGGCAGGAGTTAGAAACGGGCGGTGCGGGGTTGTGGGACTATGAGGTTGGAGGCGGTGGATTGGAGAGCCCCTGAGGTGATGAGGTTATGGATGGTCTGGGAGATGATGGTTTGGTGGTGGGAGGTGGGGTCGTGGTCGAGGTGGCGATAAGAGGAGGAGTCCGAGAGCTGGCGTTTGGCTTCAGCGGTATAAAGGTCAGTGCGCCAAACTACTACCGCGCCTCTCTTGTCTGCTGGTTGATGGTGAGGTTGGGATTGGAGCGGAGGGAGTGGAGGGCTGCACGTTCTGAGGGTGAGAGGTTGGAGTGGGTGAGAGGGGTGGACAGGTTGAGTCGGTTAATGTCGCAGCAGCAGTTAGCTATAAATAGATCGAGGGCGGGTAAGAGGCCAGCACGGGGTGTCCAGGTGGATGGGGTGCGTTGGAGGCGGGAGAAGGGGTCGTCAGAGGGTGGGCGGGAGTCTTGGTTGTGAAAGTAGGCACAGAGGCGAAGGCGGTGGAAGAATTGTTCAATATCTTGCAGCGTGTTGAACTCATTGATTCGAGGGTGTGGGGGAATGAAGGTTAGGCCTCTGCTGAGGACTGATCTTTCATTCTCAGAGAGCGGGAGGTCTGGAGGGATGGTGAAGATCTGGCGTGGCTGGAAGCGAGGACCTGGTGTGGGACTGGAGCTGGGGGTGGGGGCGGGGTTAGGGGCGGGGACAGAGATCAACGTAGGGGCGGGGTTAGACGTGGTGACGTTGCTCGATGTGGGGGCGGGGTCAAGCGTGGGGGTGGGGTCAAGCGTCGTGACGAAAATAAGCGTGGGGGCGGGGTTACGTGTGGTGGCGAAAGTCGGCGTGGGGGCGGGGTTATGCGTGATGAAGGTTTGCATGAGGGCGGGGTTACGTGTAGTGACGAAAGACGGCGTGGAGGCGGAGCAACCTGAGGCGTTGTGGTCCTGCAGGTTAGTGATGTCAGTTGGCGGGGAGTGGCTGCGGCAACGGCAACCGAAGGGGCGGAAATGGTTGTGGCGATGGAAGAACCGTAGTCATTCCCGGTAGCCGCGGGGGTCGCGAGTCCGTCGGCGATCTTCCTGGCGATCGTGGAAGCGGTTATCTGTGTGGTGATCGCCGGGCGGTTATTTGGGCGGCGATTGCGGAGGCTCCGAGGTCGGTGGGGGCGGAAGAGTCGTCACGGTCGGCAGCGGCCGTTGGTGCGGCGGGTGATGTAGCGGCCACATGTGTAATGGCGTCCGACAGGCCGATAGAAGATTCTGGAACAGTTGAGGAGCCACGAGTGTGGGGGTAAGTACATGGAAGATTTCGGTACTTACTGTCTTTAATTTCTGATATCAGAAGGCGCGGTAGTAGTTTGGCGCACTGACCTTTATACCGTTGAGGCCAAACGCCAGCTCGCGGACGCCTCCTCTTATCAGCCCCTCAACCACAACCCCACCTCCCACTACCAAACCATCATCTCCCAGACCATCCATAACCTCATCACCTCAGGGATCTCCCATCCACCGCCTCCAACCTCATAGTCCCACAACCCCGCACCGCCCGTTTCTAACTCCTGCCCAAAATCCACAAGCCTGACTGCCCCGGCCGACCCATTGTCTCAGCCTGCTCCTGCCCCACCGAACTCATCTCCACATACCTCGCCACGGTTCTGTCCCCTTTAGTCCAAGAACTCCCCCCTACGTTCGGGACACCAACCACGCCCTCCACCTCCTCCAGGATTTTCGCTTCCGGGGTCCCCAACTCCTTATTTCCACGATGGACATCCAGTCCCTGTACACCTCCATCCCCCATCACGAAGGACTCAAAGCCCTCCGCTTCTTCCTTTCCCGCCGCACCCATCAGTACACTTCCACTGACACCCTCCTTCGACTGACTGAACTAGTCCTCACCCTGAATAACTTCTCTTTTCAATTCCTCCCACGTCCACCAAACTAAAGGAGTTGCCATGGGCACCCGCATGGGCCCCAGCTATGCCTGTCTCTTCGTAGGATATGTGGAACAGTCCATCTTCTGCAACTACACTGGCACCACCCCCCACCTTTTCCTCCGCTACATCGATGACTTACCAGGGGCAAGCAACGAGGTTCAGGCCTCTGGCACGGAGCCTGGCCCCGTTGCTCAGAAGGGTAGGGTGGAGAAAGGTAGAGCAATAGTTCTTGGGGACTCGATAGTGAGGGGTACAGACAGACGGTTTTGTGGGGGCGACAGGGACTCACGTTTGGTATGTTGCCTCCCAGGTGCAAGGGTACGTGATGTTGCTGATCGTGTTTTCCGGGTCCTTAAGGGGGAGGGGGAGCAGCCCCAGATCGTGGTCCACGTTGGCACCAACGATATAGGTAGTAAGAAGGGTGAGGATGTCAGACAGGATTTCAGGGAGCTAGGTTGGAAGCTCAGAGTTAGAACAAACAGAGTTGTAGTCTCTGGTTTGTTACCCGTGCCACGTGATAGAGAGTCGAGGAATAGGGAGAGAGAGCAGTTAAATGCGTGGCTACAGGGATGGTGCAGGAGGGAGGGATTCCGGTTTCTGGACAACTGGGGTCCTTTCTGGGGAAGGTGGGACCTCTATAAAAAGGATGGGCTACACCTGAACCTGAGGGGCACCAGTATCCTTGGGGGGAGGTTTGCTAGTGCTCTTTGGGAGGGTTTAAACTAACTCCGAGGGGGCATGGGAACCAGGACTGTAGCTTTAGGGTACAGGACCTTGAGTGTAGGGAGGTTAGGAATAATGCAGCGATCTCTAAGGAGGGTGACTGTAACCAGAAGGGTGGATTGAAGTGTGTATACTTCAATGCCAGAAGGATAAGGAATAAGGTAGGTGAACTTGCAGCGTGGGTTGGTACCTGGGACTTCGATGTTGTGGCCATTACAGAGACGTGGGTAGAACAGGGACAAGAATGGCTGTTGCACGTTCCAGGGTTCAAATGTTTTAATAGGATCAGACATGGGGGTAAAAAAGGGGGAGGCGTGGCATTACTTGTCAAAGACATTATCACAGCAGTGGAATGGACGATGGAAGAGGACTTGCCATCTGAGGTAGTTTGGGCTGAGGTTAGAAATAGGAAAGGTGAGGTCACCCTGTTAGGTGTTTTCTACATGCCTCCTAATAGTCCTAGAGAAGTAGAGGATAATATTGCGAGGATGATTCAGGAAAAGAGTGAAGGTAACAGGGTGGTTGTTATGGGGGACTTTAACTTCCCAGATATTGACTGGGAGAGCTATAGCTCGAGTTCATTAGATGGGTCGGTGTTTGCACAATGTGTGCAGGAGGGTTTCCTGACACAATATGTCGACAGGTCAACAAGAGGGGAGGCTATATTGGATTTGGTTCTAGGGAATGAACCAGGCCAGGTGTTAGATTTGGAGGTAGGTGAGCACTTCGGGGACAGTGACCACAACTCGGTGACTTTTACTTTAGTGATGGAGAGGGATAATCGTGCGCCGCAGGGCAAGAGCTATAGCTGGGGGCAGGGAAATTATGATGCTGTGAGGCATGACTTAGGATGTGTGGATTGGAAAAACAGGCTTCAAGAGAAGAACACTAATGAGATGTGGGGATTGTTCAAGGAGCAGCTACTGCGTGTCCTCGATAGGTATGTACCAGTCAGGCATGGTGTAAAGGGCCTTGTGAGGCAGCCGTGGTTTAGTAAGGAATTGGAGTCCCTTGTGAAAGGGAAGAAGGCGGCATATGTAAAGATGAGGCGTGAAGGTTCAGTAGGGGCGATTGAGAGTTATAAGGTAGCCAGGAAGGAGCTAAAGAGGGAGCTAAGAGAAGCGAGAAGGGGACATGAAAAGTCTTTAGCTGGTAGGATTAGGGAAAACCCAAAGGCTTTCTATAGGTATGTCAAGAATAAAAGGATGACTAGGGTAGGTATCGGTCCAGTCAAGGATAGTAGTGGGAAGTTGTGTGTGGAGGCGGAGGAGATTGGAGAAACATTAAATCAGTACTTTTCATCAGTATTCACTCAGGAACAGGACACTGTTGCTGATGTGAACATGGAATCACAAATAATTAGAATGGATGCCCTGGAAATATGCAGGGAAGAGGTTTTGGGAATATTGGAAAGGATGAATATATATAAGTCTCCTGGGCCTGATGGCATTTACCCCAGGATCCTATGGGAAGCTAGGGAGGAGATAGCAGAGCCATTGGCCTGGATTTTTATGTCGTCATTGTCAACGGGAATAGTACCAGAGGACTGGAGGATAGCGAATGTGGTCCCATTGTTCAAGAAAGGGAGTAGGGATAGCCCTAGTAACTATAGGCCAGTGAGTCTGACTTCAGTGGTGGGCAAAGTCTTAGAGAGAATGGTAAGGGATAAGATTTATGAACATCTGGGTAGGAATAACGTGATCAGGGATAGCCAGCATGGTTTTGTGAAGGGCAGGTCGTGCCTCACAAACCTTATTGAGTTCTTTGAGAAGGTGACTAAGGAAGTGGATGAGGGTAAAGCAGTAGATGTTGTGTATATGGATTTTAGTAAGGCGTTCGATAAGGTTCCCCATGGTAGGCTAATGCTAAAACTACGGAGGTATGGCATTGAGGATACATTAGAGGTTTGGATTAGGAATTGGCTGGCTGGAAGGAGACAGAGGGTAGTAGTTGATGGATTATGTTCATCGTGGAGCGCAGTTACTAGCGGTGTACCACAAGGATCTGTTTGGGACCATTGCTTTTTGTTATCTTTATAAATGATCTAGAGGAAGGACTTGAAAGCTGGGTAAGCAAGTTTGCGGATGACACAAAAGTCGGTGGAGTTGTGAATAGTGAGGAAGGAAGTGGTAGGTTACAGCGGGATATAGATAAGTTGCAGAGCTGGGCGGAAATGTGGCAAATGGAATTCAATGTAGCTAAGTGCGAAGTCGTTCACTTTGGTAGGAATAACAAGATGATGGATTACTGGGCTAATGGTAGGCTGCTTGGTAGTGTGGATGAGCAGAGGGATCTTGGTGTCCATGTACACAGATCTCTGAAAGTTGCCACCCAGGTAAATAGTGCTGTGAGGAAGGCATATGGTGTACTGGGCTTTATTGGCAGAGGAATTGAGTTCCGGAGTCCTGAGGTCATGTTGCAGTTGTATAAGACTCTGGTGAGGCCTCATCTGGAGTATTGTGTGCAGTTTTGGTCGCCATACTATCGGAAGGATGTGGAAGCTTTAGAACGAGTGCAGAGGAGGTTTACCAGGATGTTGCCTGGAATGGTAGGAAAATCTTATGAGGAAAGGCTGAGGCACTTGGGGCTGTTCTCATTGGAGAAGAGACGGTTTAGGGGAGATCTGATAGAAGTGTATAAGATGATTAGGGGTTTAGATAGGGTAGATACTAAGAACCTTTTACCGCTAATGGAGTCAGGTGTTACTAGGGGACATAGCTTTAAATTAAGGGGTGGTAGGTATAGGACAGATGTTAGGGGTAGATTCTTCACACAGCGGGTTGTGAGTTCATGGAATGCCCTGCCCGTATCAGTGGTGAACTCTCCTTCTTTATGGTCATTTAAGCGGGCATTGGATAGGCATTTGGAAGTTATTGGGCTAGTATAAGTTAGGTAGGATTCGGTCGGCGCAACATCGAGGGCCGAAGGGCCTGTACTGCGCTGTATCCTTCTATGTTCTATGTTCTATGACTGTATCGGCGCTGCCTCGTGCTCCCACGAGGAGGTTGAACAGTTCATCAACTTTACTGACACCTTCCATCCCGACCTCAAATTCACCTGGAGTGTCTCAGACTCCTCCTTCCCCTTCCTAGACCTTTCCATTTCTATCTCAGGCGACCGAATCCACACAGACATCTACTATAAACCGACTGACTCCCACAGCTATCTGGACTACACCTCCTCCCACCCTGCCCCCTGTAAAAACTACATCCCATATTCCCAATTCCTTCGTCTCCACCGCATCTGCTCCCAGGAGGACCAGTTCCAACACCGCACAGCCCAGATGGCCTCCTTCTTCAAGGACCGCAGATTTCCCCCAGACGTGATCGACGATGCTCTCCCCCGCATCTCCTCCACTTCCCGCTCCTCCGCCCTTGCTCCTCCAACCGCCACCATGACCGAACCCCACTGGTTCTCACCTACCACCCCACCAACCTCCGTGTACAACGTATCATCCACTGTCATTTCCGCCACCTCCAAACGGACCCCACCACCAGGGATATATTTCCCTCCCCTCCCCTATCAGCGTTCCAAAAAGACCACTCACTCCGTGACTCCCTCGTCAGGTCCACACCGCCCACTAACTCAACCTCCACTCCCGGCCCCTTCCCCTGCAACTGCAGGAAATGTAAAACTTGTGCCCACACCTCCTCCCTCACTTCCCTCCAAGGCTCCAAGGGATCATTCCATATCCGCCACAAGTTCACCTGTACCTCCACACACATCATCTATTGCATCCGCTGCACCTGATGTGGCCTCCTCTATATTGGAGAGACGGGCCGCTTACTTGCGGAACGCTTCAGAGAACACCTCAGGGACGCCCGGTCCATCCAACCCAACCACCCCGTGGCTCATCACTTTAACTCTCCCTCCCATTCCACCGAGGACATGCAGGTCCTTGGACTCCTCCACCGGCAGAACATAACAACACGACGGCTGGAGGAGGATCGCCTCATCTTCCGCCTGGGAACTCTACAACCACAAGGAATGAACTCAGATTTCTCCAGTTTCCTCATTTCCCCTCCCCCCACCTTGTCTCAGCCGGTTCCCTCAACTTAGCACCGCCCTCCTAACCTGCAATCTTCTTCCAGACCTCTCCGCTCCCACCCCACTCCGGCCTATCACCCTCACCTTGACCTCCTTCCACCTATCACATCTGCATCGCCCCTCCCCCAAGTCCCTCCTCCCTACCTTTTATCTTAGCCTGCTTGGCACACTCTCCTCATTCCTGATGAAGGGCTTATGCCCGAAACGTCGAATTTCCTGTTCCTTGGATGCTGCCTAACCTGCTGTGCTTTAACCAGCAACACATTTTCTGCTGTTAAATTTTGCCTTGCTTTTCCTTGGGACATTTTATTACACGAGAAGAATGAAATAAATTGAAGTTGCAGTGACAATTAACTCAATGCAGCTACTGTACAGGAAAAATTCCTTCAAATGTCCAGAAAGTTCCAGGTCTTCAGTATGACTTGGCGGAATGGGCCAACTTACCAAGTACAATCAAATAAATTGCGTTCTTATCCTGACGTGCTGTATTAGCTACAAGACATGCAATTTCCATCTGCTGAGTTAGCATTTTAGTTGTGACTCTTGAAGCATCTCTTGGCGATCTTGGACAAACTGCTGCAGAGTTCCTCCGTGTGCCTGAGAACGCACAAAAAAAGAGATTTTCACTTATAGAAATTGATAATTCAGATACTTTCATCAAGATTCAATGCACTTTTAAAATGCAATGTGAAATTGACTTTTGATCCAATAACACACTGCATTATCCTGGTATTATGTTTCATCATGCAACATAAGCTCATTGTTATGGTTTTTGTTTTACAATCAAGCTTTTAAGCCTTGCCCTCTTCTGCAATGTCACACATAATCAGAGTAACCTGGCCATGGTGCGTTTTTGGTTTGGATTTTCAGTATTTGCAGCTCTTTGGTTTTTTTTTTATTTAAACTCGTCATAATATTGTGAGATTGTTTCCATGATGGAGATTTGTACTCAATCTCAAAACTTAAAACCAGAGCATTCAGAAATGAGAAATCAGGAATTAATTGTTTAATTCATTCTCAGGATGTAAATATACCTGACAATTACTGCCCTGCCACAATTGGCATTAGTAATCTTCGTGAACCATGGCAATCCATGTGTTTGTAACATTCTCCCAAAGTATGTCAGAACACTGGAGGCAGCAAAGGAAGAACAATACATGTTTACCTCATAACTACATGTGAAATTCCAGGCATTTGTAGCCCTGCTTTTCCAGACAGTACAGGTCGTGAGTCTATCTGTCAAATCCGCCTTCAATGAGGTATTGTAAAGCACCTTGTAGTTGGTACACCCTGCTGCTACTGGATACTGATGACAGATGGGAACAGGCACTTAAGGTGGTGGACATGTTTCAAATTAAGCTGATGTTTTGTGATGGATGATGTTAAGCTTCCTGAGCACTCCTGTACCTGCATCCATCCAGGTAAGCGGGGAGTATCCATCATAATCCTTTTCTAGATCAGTTCATCTCTAATCTCCATTTCTTCCTTCAAACACTCCTTAAAATTCAAATCAACCGAAGTTTCGAATATCTTACAGGACTTAGTGGCAACATTTCCATTGGATGCCTTTTTCAAGTACTTCGAGATGTTTCATTATTATAAAAGCTTTAATGCAATAAATTGCTGTTATGTGATGATATTTTCATTTTACATGTGTTTTGAGAGCTAAGGGGGATAAAAAGCTAATGGGAATTTAGGCATAAACCATTGATAGATTGAATTGCATAAGAGAATTAAGAGGCTGATTATTATAGTCGTGTTCCTATATCCCAATGACAAGTTGTAAATACGCAATCCACCATTCTTGTGATCTCTACATAGGCCAAAGGCTTGCTTGCTAGCATAGTCCTCAACCGAAGAACAATTCCAAGAAAAGCTACAGTCAATTTTTATTGTCATGATCTTCGTTACTTTATTGATCAATTGGATACTCTTTATCCTTGTGGTTTTCCTCTACCTCTATAGTGTCTTGCAAAGAAATCGCAAATATACTTTCAGAGGCAGTGCTCCACTGTGTTTCTCAGAAGGGGACAACTGAAGCAGAAACTGACGTTGAAAGAAGTTAAAGCTTTCACAGTGTCATTGACATTTTCAGGTCATTGCGAAGTCCTCTGAGACAATGGAGTACTTTCAAAATATAGTCACACTGTTCAACAGGGAACGTTTGACAAGCTGCTAAAAAGACAGTTAGTGAGGAATTTAAATTGGTCAGGATACCACTCTTTTAGTCTACTTCAAGTATTAACATGGATCTTCTCTATCCACTGGAACAGAAGATGGAAACTTGTTTTAAATTTTTGCCTGAAAGGTGTCATCTCCAAGAATGCAGCAGTTCTGCTCCAGATTGAGTGTATATGATGGGCTTATATTAAAGTCATAGCATGCAGTTTGAAACAAAAATGTTTTCATTCAGAGGCAGCTACATTCACAATGAGATATCTGCCATTTGAGTCAGGCAGAAATGGGTACCGAAGATGCTGGAAATTAGAGTCAAGATTAGAGTAGTGCTGCACTATTGTAATCTTGACGTTTATATTATACTTTGGAACTTCACAGGAACATGATTACACAATAATACAAGTTGCCACATAAGACGTGCTTAGACTAAACATAGGTTTTAAGGATCTTCTTAAAGAAAGACAGAGACACACTCAAGTTCAGGAAACAAATTTCAATTTTCATTAGACGGTCAATAGCGGAAGGATCCATTGTCATACACAAAAATATGCTGCAGTCTTTTTTAAAAATTGTTCTTGGGTTCACGACTATGCTAGCTAGCAGGACTTTATGGCCCACCTAGAGATCACCAGAATTACGGAATGCAAATTCACAACTTGGCATTAAAGTATTAAAAAACAGGAGCAAACTTGCACAAGTAACTAAAAAACAAAAACAAGGATTATATTGATTAAGCATCCTGTCTCTTAAGACACAGAATTCCAAGAGATAAAAACACCAGAACCTGCAATCTTCCAAATTTACACACCCAAATCAGAGTCAGTATGGTGTCCCTTTGTCCGATTTCTGTAAACTGCTCAGCCCTATAAACTCCCTCATCATCTACATTTCTGATGTGATCTTGTGCCATCAAGTTTTGTGTCTCAGTCTTTAGAATTCATGCCATAAAGTCCTAAAATCTGTCCAGGTTTTTTTTTAGAATCTCCTGAATGTTAACTCTTCTTTCTTGCCACAGATGCTGCTGAGTGTCGCCAGCAACTTATGTTTTTGCTTCTAAAATTTAACGTCCTACTGCCCCCGTACGCTGGGCTTGCCATTGATTTTCATGATAATATTTTCACCATGTGCTGTTGGTGAGATGGACAGTTTATCGGTGGAGCAGATCAGCAATTGTTGGGAGAGAGGTTTGGCTTCAATGTTAAAATCACTGTAAAGATACAATTTGTTTGTTCTTATTGTATTGTGAGAACAGTCAAAAGTGAATTACGTGCATTTCCAGACACCTGTAACATGGTCAAGTGCCTGCACAGCTTTCTGTCTGGCGTCCTGTAGCTGCCAGCGACTTGCAGCAGCTTCTTGCTCAGACATCAGCTTCACCAGGGCCATTTCGTGATCATGTCTCTGCTGTTGGACCTGGACACAAACAACAAAACAAAACGTATTTAGGAACACTCATGCTAAATTCCTCTGCTCTGCTCTGCTCTGCTCTGTGAAAACGCGGAAGTTAGATGTGCAGTGTCTAGGGAGATAGATTAACATTTGAAATGCAAAGGCACCAAAATCTTCACAGTAGCAAGTGGCAAGATTTTAAGCAATTAATTTTCATATTGCGACTTTATAAATAAAAAAGTCTCATAAATTTCATCATGATGGCTCAAATTTTCTAAAGCTGCAATTTCTTGAAAACTCGACAAGTAGTCCTGCTTCTATCAGTCATCTTGAAAAATGCAGTCATGCGCAGTTTCGAAGCTCATATCTGCACATTTAAAATTAGGCTTCGACCTGGTACAATGTAATACAAGTGGGCGTAAATTTGATCTCTATTTTAGGATTAATCTTTATTTTATCTGATTTAACTGAAGAACATTGCTCACAATGTTGCCGAGCTTAAAATAAATCTTGCAATAAAATCATTGTCAGTGAAGATAATTTTGCAAAACCATTTCTGAAAGGAGCACAAAGCATAGATCTGTACCTTAAGCACATCCACTAATATCATTTATTGTATCCGTTGCTCCCGATGTGGTGTCCTCTACATTGGGGAGACTGGGCGCCTCTAGAAGAGTGCTTTAGGGAACATCTCCGAGATACCCGCACCAATCAACCACACCGCCCCGTGGCCCAACATTTCAACTCCCCCTCCCACTCTGCCGAGGACATGGAGGTCCTGGGCCTCCTTCACCGCCGCTCCCTCACCACCAGATGCCCGCAGGAAGAACGTCTCATCTTCCGCCTCGGAACACATCAACCCCAGGGCATTAATGTGGACTTCAACAGCTTCCTCATTTCCCCTTTCCCCACCTCATCCTAGTTTCAAACTTTCAGTTCAGCACTGTCCCCATGACTTGTCCGGACTTGTCCGACCTGCCTATCTTCTTTTCCACATATCCACTCCACCCTCTCCTCCCTGATCTATCACCTTCACCTGCTCCCACACTCACCCATTGTACTCTATGCTACTCTCGCCCCACCCCACCCTCCTCTAGCTTATCTCTCCATGCTTCCAGCTCACTGCCTTTATTCCTAATGAAGGGCTTTTGCACAAAACGTCGATTTTGCTGCTCGTTGGATGCTGCCTGAACTGCTGTGCTCTTCCAGCAACACTGATCCAGAAGCTGGTTTCCAGCATCTGCAGTCATTGTTTTTCCCTGTACCTTAAGCATCTGAGCCAACGACACAGTCTCTTGTTGAGCAAGGGTAATTCGCCGGGTCCTGTCAATCTCCCATAGCTGGTAGACGGACTCTTCCATATCATCCAAGTTAGTGTAATCAGCAGTCATGCGATGTTGGAGGCTGACTGAGAAGCTGAGCATGGAGGCTGCAATAACCAAAATGAAAAGTGTAATTCCAACTTGTACAAGTAGTTAAATAATACATTGGGATAATGGGAGTTAATTGTAGGCCAATCCAAGATTCAAAACAAGTAAGGGAACTATGGTGTAATTCCGAGAAAACTGCAAAGGTCAAGACATTGACACAATTTACGCAATCACAAATTTTGACAAATGGCAAATATGAAACATCACTTAAACCATTTCACACTGCATATTTCATGTCATCAAGTATCTGTACACTGAAGCTCTGCTTTAAACACTCTGGAGGATTTAGTAAGCATGAGAGAAAAGCAGAGTCTAAAAGCAGAGCACGTCAGGCAGCATCTAAAGAGGACAGTCCGTGATTTGGGCATAAGCCCTTCATAGGATAAACAGCGATCCTTATTATATGGGCCCATGTTCTCTGTCCATTTCCCAAAAGCCAGTCTTCTACAATACCATTCCCACTGTTAAATTTTAGCAATCATGCACTGACGGGACAAAGCAGCCTAAAGACTGATGAACCTGCCAAGCCTGTTAACCCTGGCAACAGACTCGTAACATACTCGCCAAAGCCTAAAAAGTCTTTGAGTTTACCAGTCCATTTGAGTCAGCAAGAGGATTTATCAGTGTGTAAAATCACACTAGCAACTATATGGTTGGTAGCTCTCTGGGATGTCAGAGGAAAAATAAAGGACAAATACATCATATGTACATCAACGGACGGCACACAATTATACAAAAGCTGAATGCTTTCCAAAATCACACGCACTACACAAAGCAAATGATCACTGCTGACTACTTCCCCTAGATGAAGTCCAAAAACACCCAAGAACCCAACTTTGAGAAGAAGCATGGAGAATTCACCCCAGCCCAACAACTGTTGGACTGTCCAGTGCAGACTTATAAAATATACTCATGCATATATCCCTGGGAATTGAGAATTTCATAAATTCATAACCTCTGAGTGAAGAAACTTTTAATTTTGCTCCTAGATGGTCTACACTTTACCATGAACCTGGCCAATCTCCAGCCACTGCATGATAAGTGAGTCATTAGCATTGCTGCCTCACAAAACCAGCTACCCGAGTTTGATTCAAGCCGCGAGTGAATGTGTGGAGTTTGTACATACTCCACGTGCCTGCGTGGACTTTCTCTTGGTGTTCCAATTTCCTCCACAGTCGAAATATATGCAGGTTAGGTGACTTGAACGTTCGAAATTGCCCATAGATTTCAGTGATGTGTTGGTTAGGTGTATTGGTCAGGGGAAATTTAGAGTAATAGGGTACAGGAATGGGTCTGGCGGGTTCCTCTTTGGAGAATCAGTGCGGACTTGCTGTGCTCAAAAGCCTGTTTCCACACTGCAGGGATTAGAAAACGGTCAGTAGCATAATGGCAAAGTTACTTCACCAGTAATTTGGAGGTCTGGGAAAAAGCGCTGCAGTTGTGCATCTGCCACATGGACGGCAGCTCTGCAGCAGTTCACCACAATAAACACGATCTTTGCTAGTACCGATTTTCCATAAGAAAAGGAAAACTGCGCAACATCAACCTCTGCAAGGCCTCTTGAAATCTTATACGTTTCAATTAGATGTCTCTCATTCTTCTAAACTCCAGAGATGATAGACTAACTCTGCTCCTGCCCTTTCTCATAGGACTACGCTAATTTTTGGAGTCAATCTACAAACCTCCTCTACGTGCCCTACTAGATGAAGATATCATTCCTTAGATATGAAGGCCAAAACAGTAAAACTAAATAAAAGTGAGGTATTATGAAAAAGTACTGTAAGAAGGTGTTCTTATTCATGCATTCCAAATCCTTTATAATTACTAGTAACTTGTTATTTACCTCCCTAATTACTGTTCCTTATGTTAACTTGTTGTGTTACACATACAAAGACGACCAGTCTCTCTGAATAGCCAACATTCAACAGTTCTGCATAATTAAAAATGAATTGCACTTCCATTCTATCAAAGTCAATGAATTAACGTACTTTCAGTTCTTCCACTTTCCAGCCCAATTAGCAAGCCTGTCTACACCCTTCGTTGACTCCTTGAGTTCCCTCAAAACTTATTTGCCACTTAGTTGTACATATCAAAAAAGCAGGAACCATTACACTCTGTTCTTCCATTGAAGTCATCCTGTATCCATGTTAATGCAACTGTGCCCACCCTTGAACCCTCATATTGTGTGCGAGCTTATATTTTTAAAAAGGGTTTGTGATAAATATCTGTAGTGGTAACCCTTGACTTCCTCTTCATGACATCATGTTAAGTCTCGTCAATCATTTTAATTTAGATGTTAATATTTTCTCCACAATGAACTGCAAGATTTCTCTGAATTGATGTCAGGGTAACTTATAGCTTTATGCACTTCGGGCAGTGGCAGTGGAACACGGTGACTACTCTCAGCCCATATATTAGCTTTCACTTGTCCACTCAGGCTTCCAACAAAAGGCAGTCTGGGAATGCAATACCAAAATCTCTGAAGTTTTTTTTTTAAGAAAAAAAATCCTAGTTTCAAATTGTCTTTTTATGTACATCACTATGATATACAGTAAACATTAAACTTAAGTGAAGCCAAGCAATTTACTTTGAATTCTTGCCAATAAACAGAGCTGCAGAACCATTCATTAAAAGACTAAAACGTCTTTCATGGTGCTATGTATTGTCAATCATTGGCAATTTCTTTGAAATAGTGTTGTACGGGTACTGTAATGGTCTGACTTGTACAATGTTTGGCAAAAGGACGACTTAATAAGCGAATTTTCAAATTATTAGCTCAGGCAAAACAGAAGTTATGAGGGCCTTAGCATCCCTACCCATTGAGAGACAGCAAACCACTCAAGATTTCCACAAATGATCTGTAATTCCCATGATTATCCCTATTCCCCTTCTTGAAGGAGTGAATAACATTTGTCACCCTCCAATCGTATGTTATTACTCCAGTGGAAATTGAGGAAGCCAAAGATGCAGCAAGAGCTCTTTCCTCGCTTCCTGTAGTAAATTGTAGGATATCCCATCTGGCCCAGGCAATTTAGCCATCCTGATGGTTTTAAAAATTTCAGCACTTCTTCTCTCCTAATATCAACCTGTTGTAGCATACCAGTCTGCTTCACACTGTCTGCCCAAATGACAAGGTTCCCCTCATTAGTGGATGCTGAAGCAAAATATTCATGAACGACCTCCCCAATTTCCTCCAACACCAGGCACAAGTTCCCACAAATATCCTTGATTGGCCCTAGCGTCACGTTGGCCATCCTCTTGTTCCTTACATAAGTGTGGAACACCTTAGGATTTTCTTTAATCCTCCCCACTAAAGCTTTTTCATGCCTTCCTTAGCTCTCCTAAGTTTATTCTTCAGTTCCTTTCTGCCTAGCTTGTACCCTTCTCGAGCCTTGTCTGATCCTTGCTTCTTCACCCTTAGGTAAGCTTTTTTCTTCCTCTTGACTGGATGCTCCACATCTCTTGTCATCAAAGGTTCTTTCGCCGTACCATCCTTTCCTTGCCTCACTGGGATCAACCTGTCCAACACTATCAGCAAGTGCTTCTGAAACAATCTCGACAATTCTGCCATGCATTTTCTACAGGACATCTGTTCCCAATTTAGATGCCCCAGTTCCTGTCTATTAGCATGGTAATTCCCCCTCCACAATTAAATACTTTCCCATACAATTTACTTCTGTCCCTCTCCATGAGTACAGTAAATCTCAGGGAGTTGTAATCACTATCACCGAAATGCTCCCACACCGAGAGATCGGACACCTGGCACGGTTTGTTGCCAAGCACCAAATCCAAAATGACCTCCCCTCCAGCCACCCTGTCTGCATATTGTGTCAGGAACCTTCTTGGACACACAAGACAAAAGCTGCTCTGTTCAAAGAATTAGAACTACGTAGGTTCCAATCAATATTAGGGAAGTTAAAGTCACCCAAGAAAGCAACCCTGTTACTTGTGCACCATTGCATAGTCTGCCTCCCAATCTGCTCCTCACTCTCTCTGTTGGTATTGGGGCGGGGGGCTCCTTTCCTGTTTGACCTCCAACCAGACTGATCCTGTAGACATACGCTCTTTGCTGACCTCCCTTTCTGCTGCTGCGATACTCTCCCTAATTGGCAACGCCTCTCCCCCATCTGTTTTACCTGCCCAGCCCCCTACCCCATTCCTTTTGAAACATTTAAACCCTGGGGCATCCAACAAGCATTCCTGCATCTGTGATATCCAAGTCTTTGTAATAGTCATAACAGCATAGTTTGAAAGACTGACACATGCACATAGTTATTTCTTCCTTATTCCTGAAACTACTTGCATTAAAGTAGACACATTTCAACCCATCACACTGACCGCAGCTTTGTCCTATCAAGGGCCTATTCCTCCTCACAGACACTCTGTACAGACACTCTATCAAATGCATCCTCTGATCTGTAGCTCACGCTCCCATCCACCTCCACCACCACCCCAACCCAAAACAATCATTTTTATATTCTCCCAAAGAACTCTAGCTGCTGTTTAGCCTCGACTACTGCTTGGCCTGTAGAGGAGACACTCCTGATGAAGGCCATATGCGCGAAACATCGATTCTTCTGCTCCTTTGATGCTGCCTGACCTAGTGTGATTTTCCAACACCACGCTCTCGACTCTGGATAATGTGCAGAATAAATGGTCTCTCCACAAGTGTATAAGTTTGCATTACGTTCTCCTGGTAGAGGTTGATCACATAGGTCAAGCTAAGGTTGTTGTTTAGCAAAGACTACTCTGTGGAAGTCTGAGTTGGTGCAGACCCACTTACAGGTAGATTTCAAATTGCATAAATGGTTTAGGCACTTTTGTTTGACCGAAATCCATAATTAAAAATGTTGATTTCAAATTTCGTATTCAAGAAAACTTCCGTCCTATTGCAATGTGGGAATAACTGAGCAACCTACCAATATCTTCAGGCTGAATACTGACCAAGAACATCAGGAATGGAAGTAAGTGGCATTTCCCAAAGTAGCAGTACATCAAAAATAAATCATTGACTGGAAAGGTCTTTCGGATATTTAACGAAAACGAATTATCCTTTTACAGGAAGGACATAACTGCTTCGGAAAGTACAGAGGAGACTTACAAGCATGTTGCCAGAGCTTGAAAACTGTCGCCACTTGAAAGGTTAGGGAGGTTTTCCTAAGAACGAAAAGTGATGGGATTAATTAACTGAGAGGTACATAATTATGAGGGGCATAGATACAGTCGACAGGAAAAGCTCTTGAATACGGAAGGCAATTACCAGAGGTCAGAGGTTTAAGGTGATTGACAGTATGATGAGAAGAAGCACAAAGTAAAACGTGCAGAGTTTGGTGGGGTCTACAACTCATCGCCCTGAGGTGGATGCAGAAACTCTTAACTCAAATTAAAATGTAACTGTATCTTCACCTGAAGTGCTGCAAGACAATAGACTAGGTTCTGTAAAGTGGGATTAGAATAAACAACTGGTGCAGACAAAGTGAACTTAATGACCTCAACTAGGCAATAACCTTTCTATGGTAATAAATATGCAAGTTATTATTTTAGAGAAACAACCTGCTCACTGCAAATTTACTTTCTCTCTCATGTTCAGATTGATTTTCTCTCTTTCCTCTTCTCAACTTGAACTCAGCTCAGCGCACAGTTCCAATAGCAACAGCAGCCAACCAACATCGCATTCAAGTGAGAATGTTTTCTGGAAAAGGCAAGGAACACCACCAGACTGTTCAGTACTTGGACCCTCCACTGTTTCAGCTTGACCCATTGAAACGTGCTCAGCCACCAGAGGATGATACGGTTTGTTCCATTTTGCTAACTAAGCTCAGCATGTGGACACTGAAGTCAGTGGTAGGACTAACCTTACCAGGCTCCAAGCAGAGTTCAATTAACTCAATTAACAAGGGAACAAACCTGGAACATTAAGGTCCAATGCAGTTCAGTAATCTACTACATAGTGAATTTCAAGGCCTGGTTCCATCACAATCATTTAGCAAAATACAACTTTAATTAATACAGCATTATTACATGGAAGAAAGACAGGTGAAAACTGAGAGAAATATCATCACCCTCGTATTACTGAGATGTTGCCAGACATGAAAGGCCTGAGTTATAAAGAAAGGCTGGATAGGCTGAATCTTTTTCACTGGAGCGTAGTAGATAGATAAGCGATTGATAGAAGTTTATTGAAAATTATACATATATAAAACGTTAATGATAGTTGACTTTTCCCTCGGATGCGGGACTTCAAGACTGGGGGAACGTTTTGAAGTGAGCGGAGAGAAATTTAGAAAAGTCATTTGGCAGTTTTTTTTTACAGAAAGTGTTTTACAGAAAGAAGTTACAGAGAAAATAGTGAAATTGGGTAAAATTGCAAAATTTAAAAGCACATTTGGATTGACACAGGAATGGAAAGGTTTGGAGGGAAGTGGCATGAACAAGATTGTGTAATGAACTTGCTTCGGCTTGGACTCTTTGGACCAGAGGTTGTGTTCCATGCTGAGTGATGTGAAAACAAAGAACCCTTAAATTACTTGCTTTTGCTAGCTCTTTGTCTCTATCAAGACAGCAACAGAGGCATCAAAGTGGACTTGCCAGCCTCATTTTCGCAGTTTACACTTTAAGAACTGGTGAATTTGGAACGTGCTAGAGGTATGGTGGCTATGAAACTGAATAACCTTCGGATTCAGCACCTTCATAAGTTGAATCGAAAAGCTGGTGAAAGTCACTGCAGAAAAGGTTTCTTTCTGTTGTGAATTTACACCCTTATCCTAGCCAAAATAATTTGCATGTCCCAAGTGCACACATCAGACTGACATCTATGTCCATTGCAGAAACTGTATTACATATATCGTGGACCGTTTGCTCTTTCCACAGCGAAGAGCGGCGGGAGTTGGGCAGAAGTGAAGTCGGAGCTCAAAGCCGGTCGGGAAGGTAAGTGATTATTATTTGAGTGAAGAAGGAACCCGAGACACTACACGTGTAGTGTCTCTTACCCTCCCCCCTCATCTAACCTAAAAAAAGTTAGCTACTTGGTGCTCTTATTTTGGAGACGAAGTGCAGAGTTATGGCAGCACAGGCAGTGGAATGGTCCTCCTGCAGGATGTTTGAGGTAAGGGTAACCGAGTGCATCTGCAGGAAGTGCAGTCAGCTCCAGCTCCTCACAGACCGCGTTAGCGAACTGGAGCTGGAGTTGGCTGAACTGAGAATTATTCGAGAGGCTGAGAGGGTGATAGATAGAAGCTATAGGGACATAGTTACGCCAGAGAACAGAGGAAGCTGGGTAACAGTTAGAGGTGGGAAGGGGAGGAAGCAGGCAGTGCAGGGATCCCCTGTGGTCGTTCCCTTCAACAATAAGCATACCGCTTTGGATACTGTTGGGAGGGACGGCCGAGCAGGGGTAAGCTGCACTGACCGGGTCTCTGGCACTAGGTCCCGCTCTGAGGCTCAGAAAGGAAAGTGGGAGATGAGGAGTGCGCTACTTATAAGAGACTCTATAGTAAGAGGGACAGGCAGGCGTTCTGTGGATATGGGCGAGACTCTCGGATGGTTTGCTGCCTCCCGGGTGCCAGGGTCCGAGACGTCTTGGACCGTGTCTTCAGAATCAGTAAGGGAGAGGGTGTGCAGCCAGATGTCGTGGTGCACATTGGCACCAACGACATAGGTAGGAAGAGGAGTGGGGAGGACATTCAGGAGCTCAGGGAGTTAGGCTGGAAGCTAAAAGCTAGAGCAGACAGAGTCGTCATCTCTGAGCTGTTGCCGGTGCCACGTGACAGTGAGGCAAGGAATAGGGAGAGAGTGCAGTTGAAAACATGGCTGCAAGGATGGTGTAGGAGGGAGGGCTTCAGGTATTTGGACAATTGGACTGCATTCTGGGAAAGCTGGAACCTGTACAAGCAGGACGGGTTGCACCTGAACCAGAAGGGCACCAATATCCTGGGAGGTGGGTTTGCTAGCTCTCTTCGGGGTGGGGGGTGGGGTGGGGGGGTGGTTTAAACTAATTTGGCAGGGGGATGGGATCCAGACATGTAGTCTGGCTAGTAGGTTAGCTGTTTTTCAGGATGTCCAAGAATGTAGGGAGGTTGTGGAGAAGGTAGCACTGACAGGGAATAGTTGCAGACACAGAGATGGGTTCAAGTGTGTATACTTCATCACAAGGAGCATCAGAAATAAGGTGGTTGAACTTAAGACGTGGATTGGTACTTGTGACTACAATGTTGTGGCCATCATGAAAACGTGGATAAAGAGGGACAGGAATGGTTGTTGGAGGTTCCTGATTACAGATGTTTCAGTAAGATTAGAGAGGATAGTTAAAAAGGAGGGGGTGTGGCGTTGCTAATTAGAAATGGTATAATGGCTGCAGAAAGGCTGTTCGAGGGGCATCTGCCTTTAGAGGTAGTATGGGCTGAAGTCAGAATTAGGAAAGGAGCAGTCACCTTGTTGTGTGTTTACTATAGGCCCCCCAATAGCAGCAGAGATGTGGAGAAACAGATTGGGAAACATACTTTGGAAAGGTGCAGAAGCCACAGGGTAGTAGTCATGGGCGATTTCAACTTCCCAAATATTGATTGGAAGCTCTTTAGATCAAGTAGATTGGACGGGGTGGTGTTTGTGCAGTGTGTCCAGGAAGCTTTTCTAACCTAGTATGTAGATTGTCCGACAAGAACGAGAGGCCATGTTGGATTTGATACTCGGTAACGAACCGGGACAAGTGATGGGCTTGTTAGTGGGTGAGCATTTTGGTGATGGTGACCACAATTCTGTGACTTTCACCTTGGTTATGGAGAGGCATACGTCGTGCAACAGGGTAGGTTTTACAATTGGGGGAAGGGCAAATACGGTGCTGCAAGACAGGATCTGAGGAGCACAAGATGGGAGCATAGGCTGTCATGGAAGGATGTCGTTGAAATGTGGAACTTTTTCAAGGAATAGTTACGACATGTCCTCGATATGTATGTACCTGTCAGACAGGAAAGAGATGGTCATGTGAGGGAACCTTGGTTGACAAGGGAGGTTGAATGTCGAGGAAAGAGGAAGAAGGAGGCTTACAGAAGGTTGAGGAAACAAGGTGCAGACGGAACGTTGTAGGGATACAGGATAGCCAGGAGGGAGCTAAGAAAGGGATGAGGAGAGCTAAGAGAGGGCATGAAGAATCTTTGGAGGTTAGGATCAAGAATAACCCCAAGGCCTTTTATGCGTATTTGAGAAACATAAGAATGATGAGAACAAGGGTAGGTCCGATCAAGGACAACAGTGTAAGACTGTGTATTGAGTCGGAAGATATAGGAGAGGTCTTGAATGAGTACTTTTTTTCAGTATTGACAAATGAGAGGGACCGCATTGTTGAACAGGAGAGTATGAAACGTACTGGTAATCTAGAGGAGATACTTGTTAGGAAGGAAGATGTATTGGGCATTTTGAAAAACTTGAAGATAGACAAGTCCCCCGGGCCTGACGGGATATATCCTACGATTATGTGGGAAGCAAGAGAGGAAATTGCAGAGCCGTTGGCAATGATCTTTTCGTCTTCACTGTCAACGGGGGTGGTACCAGGGGGCTGGAGAGTGGCGAATGTTGTGCCCCTGCTCAAAAAAGGGAATAGGGATAACCCCGGGAATTACAGGCCAGTCAGTCTTACTTCGGTGGTAGGCAAAGTAATGGAAATGGTATTGAGGCTATGATTTAAGTCAATGCTTAATTAGAGCAGACAGCACGGATTTGTGAGGGGTAGGTCTTGCCTTACAAGTCTTATTGAATTCTTTGAGGAGGTGACCAAACATGTGGATGAGGGTAGAGCAGTGGATGTAGTGTACATGGATTTTAGTAAGGCGTTTGATAAGATTCCCCATGGAATGATTATGCGGAAAGTCAGGAGGAATGGGATAGTGGGAACTTTGGCCAGTTGGATAGAGAACTGGCTAGCTGGTCGAAGTCACAGAATGGTGGTAGATGGTAAATATTCAGCCTGGAGCCCAGTTACAAGTCGAGTTCCGCAGGGATCAGCTCTGGGGTCCTCTGCTGTTTGTAATTTTTATTAATGACTTGGAAGAGGGAGTCGAAGGGTGGGTCAGTAAATTTGCAGATGATACGAAGATTGGTGGAGTCGTGGATAGTGGGGAGGGCTGTTGTCAGCTGCAAAGGGACATAGACATGATGCAGAGCTGTGCTGAGGAGTGGCAGATGGATTTCAACCCTGTCAAATGTGAGGTTTTCCATTTTGGAAGGACAATATGAATGCGGAATCCAGGGTTAACGGTAGGGTTCTTAGTAATGTGGAGGAGCAGAGGGATCTTGGGGTCTGCAGGAAATGCAGTCAGATCCTGCTCCTCACCGAACGAGTCAGGGAACTGGAACTGGAGTTGGATGAACTGAGGATTATTCGAGAGGCTGAGAGGGTGATTGATAGAAGCTGCAGGGACATAGTTACGCCAGAGAACAGAGGTAGCTGGGTAACAGTTAGAGGTGGGAAGGGGAAGAAGCAGGCAGTGCAGGGTTCCCGTGTGGTCGTTCCCCTAGAAAATAGGGATACAGCTTTGGAAACTGTTGGGGGGGGACAGCCTTGCAGGTGTAAGCTGCAGTGAAGGGGTCTGTGGCGTGAGGTCTGGCTCTGAGACAAGGAAGGGAAACGGGGAGAGCAGGAGAGCGCTAGTTTTAGGAGACTGTCTAGTTAGAGGGATGGACAGGCGGTTCTGTGGACATGGGCGAGACTCGAATGGTTTGTTGCCTCCCGGGTGCCAGGGTCCGAGACGTCTCGGATCGTGTCTTCAGAATCCTTAAGGGGGAGGGTGTGCAGCCAGAAGTCGTGGTACACATTGGCACCAACGACATAGGTAGGAAGAGGAGTGGGGAGGTAATTCAAGAACTCAGGGAGTTAGGCTGGAAGCTAAAAGCTAGGACAGACAGAGTCATCATCTCTGGGTTGTTGCCGGTGCCACGTGACAGTGAGGCAAGGAATAGGGAGAGAGTGCAGTTGAACACGTGGCTGCAAGGATGGTGTAGGAGGGAGGGCTTCAGGTATTTGGACAATTGGACTGCATTCTGGGGAAGGTGGGACCTGTACAAATAGGACGGGTTGCACCTGAAACAGAAGGGCACCAATATCCTGGGGGGTAGGTTTGCTAGCACTCTTCGGGGCGGTTTAAACTAATTTGGCAGGAGGATGGGATCCAGACTTGTAGTCCAGCAAGTAAGCTAGCTGTGTTTCAGGATGTCCAAGAATGTAGGGAGGCTGTGGAGAAGGTAGCACTGACAGGGAATACTTGCGGACACAGAGATGGGCTCAAGTGCGCATACTTCAACGCAAGAAGTTTCAGAAATAAGGTGGTTGAACTTAAGGCATGGATCGGTACATGGGACTATGATGTTGTGGCCATCACGGAAACGTGGATAGATGAGGGACAGGAATGGTTGTTGGACCTTCCTGGTTACAGATGTTTCAGTAAGATTAGGGAGGGTAGTAAAAAAAAGAGGGGGGTGGCATTGCTAATTAGAAATGGTATAACGGCTGCAGAAAGGAAGTTTGAGGGGCATCTGCCTTTGGAGGTAGTATGGGGTGAAGTCAGAAATAGGAAAGGTGCAGTCACCTTGTTGGGTGTTTACTATAGGCCCCCCAATAGCAGCAGAGATGTGGAGGAACAGATTGGGAAACAGATTTTGGAAAGGTGCAGAAGCCACTGGGTCGTAGTCATGGGCGACTTCAACTTCCCAAATATTGATTGGAAGCTCTTTAGATCAAGTAGATTGGATGGGGCGGTGTTTGTGCAGTGTGTCCAGGAAGCTTTTCTAACTCAGTATGCAGAATGTCCAAACAGAGGGGAGGTCATATTGGATTTGGTACTCGGTAATGAGCCGGGACAATTGATGGGCTTGTTAGTGGGTGAACATTTTGGTGATGGTGACCACAATTCTGTGACTTTCACCTTGGTTATGGAGAGAGATAGGTGCGCACAACAGGGTAGATTTTACAATTGGGGGAAGGGAAATTACGATGCTGTAAGACAGGATTTGAGGAGCATAAGTTGGAAGCATAGGCTGTCAGGGAAGGATGTGGTGGAAATGTGGAACTTTTTCAAGGAGCAGATACGACGCGTCCTTGATATGTATGTACCTATCAGGCAGGAAAGAAATGGTCGTGTGAGGGAGCCTTGGTTGACGAGGGAGGTTGAATGTCTAGTAAAGAGGAAGAAGGAGGCTTACATAAGGTTGCGGAAACAGGGTTCAGACAGAGCAGTGGAGGGATACAGGATAGCCAGAAGGGACCTGAAGAAAGGGATTAGGAGAGCTAAGAGAGGGCATGAAAAATCCCTGGCGGATAGGATCAAGGATAACCCCAAGGCATTTTATGCGTATGTGAGAAACATGAGAATGACGAGAACGAGGGTAGGTCCGATCAAGGACAGTAGTGGGAGATTGTGTATTGAGTCGGAAGAGATAGGAGAGGTCTTGACAAGTACTTTTCTTCAGTATTTACGAACGAGAGGGACCGTATTTTTGAAGAGGAGAGTGTGAAACGGACTGGTAAGCTAGAAGAGATACTTGTTAGGAAGGAAGATGTGTTGAACATTTTGAACAACTTGAGGATAGACAAGTCCCCCGGGCCTGACGGGATATATCTTAGGATTATGTGGGGAGCAAGAGAGGAAATTGCAGTACCGTTGGCAATGATCTTTTCGTCTTCACTCTCAACGGGGGTGGTACCAGGGGACTGGAGAGTAGCGAATGTTGTGCCCCTGTTCAAAAAAGGGAATAGGGATAACCACGGGAATTACAGGCCAGTTAGTCTTACTTCTGTGGTAGGCAAATTAATGGAAAGGGTACTGAGGGATAGGATTTATGAGTATCTGGAAAGACACTGCTTGATTAAGGACAGCCAGCACGGATTTGTGAAGGGTAGGTCTTGCCTTACAAGTCTTATTGAATTCTTTGAGGAGGTGACCAAGCATGTGGATGAGGGTAGAGCAGTGGATGTAGCGTACATGGATTTTAGTAAGGCATTTGATAAGGTTCCCCATGGTAGGCTTATGCGGAAAGTCAGGAGGCATGGGATAGAGGGAAACTTGGCCAATTGGATTGAAAACTGGCTAACCTGTCGAAGTCAGAGAATGGTGGTAGATGGTAAATATTCAGCCTGGAGCCCAGTTACAAGTCGAGTTCCGCAAGGATCTGTTCTGGGTCCTCTGCTGTTTGTAATTTTTATTAATGACTTGGATGAGGGAGTCGAAGGGTGGGTCAGTAAATTTGCAGATGATACGAAGATTGGTGGAGTTGTGGACAGTGAGGAGGGCTGTTGTCGGCTGCAAAGGGACTTAGATATGATGCAGAGCTGGGCTGAGGAGTGGCAGATGGAGTTCAAACCCGCCAAGTGTGACATTGTCCATTTTGGAAGAACAAATAAGAACGCGAAATACAGGGTTAACGGTAGAGTTCTTAGTCAGGTGGAGGAACAGAGGGATCTTGGGGTCTACGTACATAGATCTTTGAAAGTTGCCACTCAGGTGGATCGAGCTTGTAAGAAGGCCTATGGTGTATTAGCGTTCATTAGCAGAGAGATTGAATTCAAGAGTCGTGAAGTGATGTTGCAGCTGTACAGGATTTTGGTTAGGCCACACATTTGGAGTACTGTGTGCAGTTCTGGTCGCCTCATTTTAGGAAAGATGTGGAAACTTTGGAGAGGGTGCAGAGAAGATTTACCAGGATGTTGCCTGGAATGGAGAAAATGTCGTACGAGGACAGGTTGAAAATTCTCGGCATTTTCTCGTTGGAACAGCGAAGGATGAGGGGTGACTTGATAGAGGTTTATAAGATGATCAGAAGAGTAGATAGAGTAGACAGTCAGAAACTTTTCCCCCGGGTACAACAGAGTATTACGAGGGGTCATAAATTTAAGGTGAAGGGTGGAAGGTATAGGGGATATGTCAGGGGTGGGTTCTTTACCCAGAGAGTGGTGGGGGCATGGAATGCGCTGCCCGTTTCAGTGGTAGAGTCAGAATCATTGACGAACTTTAAGCGGCAATTGGATAGGTACATGGATGGGTGCTTAATCTAGGATAGATGTTCGGCACAACATCGTGGGCCGAAGGGCCTGTTCTGTGCTGTATTGTTCTATGTTCTATGTTCATAGCTCTTTGAAAGTTGCCACTCAGATGGATAGAGCTTGTAAGAAGGCCTATGTTGTATTAGCGTTCATTAGCAGAGGGATTGAATTCAAGAGTCATGAGGTGATGCTGCAGCTGTACAGGACCTTGGTAAGGCCACATTTGGAGTACTGTATGCAGTTCTGGTCGCTTCACTTTACGAAAAATGTGAAAGATTTGGAGAGGGTGCAGTGGAGATTTACCAGGATGTTGCCTGGAATGGAGAATAGGTCGTACTAGGATAGATTGAGAGTGCTAGGCCTTTTCTCATTGGAACGGCGAAGGATGAGGGGTGACTTGATAGAGGTTTATAAGATGATCAGGGGAATAGATAGAGCAGACAGTCAGAGACTTTTCCCCTGGGTACAACAGAGTGTTACCAGGGGACATAAATTTAAGGTGAAGGGTGGAAGGTATGGGGGGATGCCAAGATTAGATTCTTTACCCAGAGGGTGGTGGGAGCATGGAAAGGGCTGCCTGTGGGAGTGGCAGAGTCAGAATCATTGGTGACATTTAAGCGTCAATTGGATAGGTACGTGGATAGGTGCTTAATCTCGGTCAAATGTTCGGCACAACATCGTGGGCCGAAGGGCCTGCTCTGTGATGTGTTGTTCCAAGTTCTATGTTCTACGTTCTAACGTACTAAAGTAAAAGGAAAACAGATTCAATGCTTCACTTCAACAAAAGGTTTGCGTCCAAAACCACTTTCATTATACTTAAAATTCAGCTCTGTTCTGAAATGGTAATCACGTTAGATGGCATTAGTTTGGGCATAGAATCCGTATCAGAAAACAAAATTTCAACATGTCTTATTATAACCAGTAGGTGATAAGGCACGCAATGGTGTGAGAGCAACGCCATTCCCCACAACAGGAAGATCCTTTTTAACTGATCAATTTCATGGCTCGTTGGAGATTGTTAAGGACAAATTCTGCAACCAGCTGGTGAAGGAGCGGCGCTCCGAAAGGAAGTGCTTCCAAATAAACCTGTTGGACTATCACCTGGGGTTGTGAGATTTTTAACTTTGTCCACCCGTAGTCCATCACCGGCTCCAACACGTTAAGCAAATAAAAATAGCATACTTGCATGAAACCACATGTACATGGCTGTCAAGATAGAGGATAGCCATAGCACATAGAACTTCAGATTACAGTATTAGAAAACAATTGGCAATAAGCAGAGCCATTCAAGCCATTATACATGCCAGCTCTGAAGAAAATCTCATGTTCCCTTCTCCCCATGCTCTTTATTTTTTTCTTTCATAAAAAGTACTTATTCAAATCTTTTTCTTTTGAAGCCATTATAATCCCTCCTCTGAGCAAATACCAAAATGTTATGCTTTTTCTTATTCACCCGTGGGTGTCACTGCCTCGCTAGTAGTTATTGCTCGACCAGGAGGAGGGGGTGATGAACGGCTGCAATCCACATGCCATAGGTCGACCCACAAAGACCTTGAGGGAATTCCAGGTTTTTTACCCAGAGTTAGTGAAGGAACACATATTTCCAAGTCAGGATGGTGAGTGCCTTGGAAGTGAACTTGCAGTTTGTGGTATCCTCGCGCACTGGCTGGCCTTGTTCATCTTGTTGCCATGGCCACCTGAGTAGTTATGGGTTTGGAATATGCTGTCTAAGGATCTTTGAAGAGTTTCTATTGTCCAACTTGTAGATTGGACACACTACTGCAACTGAGCATCGACAATGGAAGGAGTGGACTTTTGTGGATGTGGTCAGGTCAAGCTTGAGAGTTATTAGAGGTGCATTCATCCAGTGGTCAGCATTCCATCACACTAACTTGTGCCTTGCAGATAATGGACATGCTTTGGGAGTCAGGTGGTGAGTTACTCAATACTGCATTTCTGTCCTCTAACGTGCACTTGGAGCCATTGCAATTATGTGGTGAGGTAAGTTGAAATTCTGTTCAATGGTAACCCCGAGGATGTTGATAATGGCATATTCAGTGATGATAACATAATTGAAAGTCAAGAGGTGGTGGTTAGATTATCTGTTACCGTAAATGATCATTGCCTGACATTGTGTGGTGTGAGAATACTTGCCACTTGTCAGCCCAAGCCTGGATATTGTCCAGATCCTGTTGCATTTGAACCTAGGACTGCTGCTGAACATTGCACAATCATTGGTGATCATCCCCATGGTGCTGTTAGGGAGGCTATGCCAGGAATTTGACTTTATGATCAAGGAATGGTCATTGGTGAAACAGCTGAAGATAGTTGGGCTGAGGAATCCTAAAAAGTTGCCTTAGAGATGAGATGACTGACCACCTACAACTACAACAAACTGCCTATCTGGCAGGAATATGACTGTAACAGGCAAACAGTTCCCCCCATTACCCACTGATTCCAGCTTTTTCTAGGGCTTCTCAATGCCACACTGGTCCAATGCAGTCTTGACATCAAGGGCAGTCACTCTCACCTCTTTCGACTATGTTTGAAACAAGGCTGTAATGATGTCAGCAACATGTGGCCTTGGTCACTGGGTGTCGCTAAGCAGGTTACTGCTGAAAAAGAGCTGCTTGATGGCACTGTTGAGGACACCTACCACCCCAACTATTTTCGGAATCCTTTCAAGGTTTATCGCCTTTGTGGTATCCATTGCCACCAATCATTTCTTGTTATCATGTGATATGAATGGAATTGGCTGAAGATTTGTATCTGTAATGCTGGAGACCGTTGAAGGAGGCAGGGATTTATCATCCACTCGGCACTTCAGGCTGAAGATTGCACTCATATGTCTGGCTCTTCCATTATTGACCATAGGAGTATTTGTGGAGGTCCTCCTACATTGAGCACTTTAACCTTCTAGCAGCATTTACGACTAGTTGTGGCAGGGCTGTTAAGCTTAAATGTAACTTACCATGGATCCCCAGCCTTGAGTTGCTAGATCTTTAGAAAATCTGCCACATTTAGCATAGTGATAGTGCAAAACGATGGTTTGGACATTATTCTCAATGTGAAGGCGGGACGTTGACTTCACAAGATCTCTGTGGTGGTCACAGACAGATACCTTCACAGTTGACACATTGCTCAGCATGAGATCAAGAATATTTTTGGATCGTTAGTTCCTTCACCATTTGCCACAGTCTCACTGTGACCTAGCAGGCACGATCAGTAGTATTGCTGTCAAACCACTCTTAGTGATGGACATTGAGATGTCCCACCCATATTACATTTTGCACCCTTGTCACACTCATTGCTTCATCCAAGAATTGTTGAACTTGAAGGAGTACAATGCATTAGCTGAGGAAAGGCAGTATATGGTAAGCAGGAGGTTTCCTTGCCCATGTTTAATTTCAAGTCAATGCTTATTGACCACCTATTACAGTGCGATCATATCAGTTGGACATGTATTCAAAATGTAGCAGGACATACAACGGTCTATGGGATATTATCTGTAAAGTTTAATTTGTGAGTATGACTGTCAGGCTGCTTATACACGAGTTTTTGATGCAGCTGTCTAATTTTGGGAATAAACCCGGGCGTTAGCAATGAGGATTTTGCAGAGTCAACAAGGGATTTTTATTTTTCCTATTGCTATTGCTGGTGTCTAGGTCAATGTCTATTTTCATTATTTTTTTCACAACCTTATGATGACTTGTGACCGAGTCGCTTGCTTGGCTATTTCGAAGGGTTGTTATGAGTCGACCACTTTACCTTTGATCTGGAATCTCGTATCTCAGACCAAATGAGATATGGCAATCTGTAAGTTTAATAATTTGGAGACTTTCATTACTTCACCTTGTATTTACCCTCTCCTTGCTGTCTATTCCAGTAGTAGAAAAAGTTCTTCCAAATTCCTGACCATCATTGAGGTCTCCTCTGAACCACTGTTCAATCAAAATGAACAGCAATTTATCTAATCTCTCTTGATTACTAAAATCAACGAATATCAAGTTAACACATTCTGGTTACTGTGCACAGTTTTGAAGTCCTTCCTGAATTGGGGTTCCAAATACTGGGTACAACATTCTAAATGTATCTTAACCAGTGCTTTGTGATGGTTTAATATCGTTTTTTTTTGTACAGCCACAACTTATAAAAGCTTATTGGCTCTGATGAACTGACAATAATCTAAATACTGTATAGGACTGTGCTGCTTTACAAACGTATCTCCAATAACAGTTGGTTTTGCAGAGCAGTGAACATAGAATAAAGACGAAATCAAACTAACTAAGGTGGGTTACGGGGAAAATGATTATTGAAATCACATTTTATTCTTCTTCTTATTATTATTACTATTATTATTCCATATTTGAAATTGTGTCAACGTTTCTAATGGAAATTGCCTCAGGCTACTGGTAGACACCAGGTTAGGAATGGCTTCTGTTCGAGAGTGCGTCTGCAAGTCAATTTGTACACCAGTTGGAACACACTGTAGTACACTGTAAAAGAGCCATAAGTACAGAAAATGTTCTATACAAGATCTTTAAAATTACACCCTCTGATTAGATTACATGTGAAAGAACGATCATTCTGAAGTCTGGGATCCTCTATATATCTATTCTGCCACTGTTGACTCTGCAAACCTATATTGGTTGTTTCTAATATACACACGACTGGAGGAATGACCGCAGAAAGCCACCGTCAGAAAGGACATTCTTCTCGTCATACCAGTATGCAGTAGCAGTTGGCTGAATCCAACTCGACTGGTCTCCTTGGTTACTTTCTAGATTGGTAGATCGCAAGGGGTTGCGGGATTCTTTTCTCCTTCCATGATTTACTGTGACTACTGGACTTGAAAAATGGAGCACTGGCTATGTAATCCTCCATATAGCGCCCATCTGACAGAAAAAGAAACAACGTTTAAAACATAAAAAGGAGCATGCATCCCATTATCATAACCAATGGGGGTTGTTCGTAAGCACAAGTTTCTCTCAAAAGGTTGCAATCAGAATATAGAAGAGATAGATGGTGAGTTAATTATTCTCGCCCACCTCCACACGTTCTGTGGACCAGCATAAAGTTATAAACTCTGACGTGTGGGGGACTCCGCAATGAGGAACAGGTGTTTGCACAGATGGAAGGGGGAGATGACCACTTCAGGAAGGGAATGTAATGTTTACTTTGTTTGTTTATGCCTTACCAAAGAACCTCCACAAATTAGAGGGAAGGAAAAGGTTCTATCACCTCAATCTCTGTTGCAAATACTTTCAAAACATTGCAAAACATTAATGCACGCCACTCAACCATTTAACTTAATTTCACCAGGGGGCGTTTACTTTTGGCTGAAGGTACTGATCAATAATAGTCAGCATGAGATTAAGAGTGACTGTTGAATTAATTACCATGAACATTCTATTTTGTTTTTCTCCCACTTCTACTCCTTCTACTATTTTTTTTCAAGTAGTACTGCTCAAAGTTTTCTTAGTATCTATCATTGTGTCTATCACTGCAGTGATGGTGGGTATAGCTTCAAGCCTATTTTCTCTGTGCTGCAACTTGAGATGAAAGAAAAACAATGAATTAAATACAATGCAAGTTAAATTTTATGTTTCCTGCAGTGAATACCCTTAAGATAGAGCCCACCAGTAATCAAACGGGAATTAGAAAGCATGCAGGGTGTCAAACATACATTTTGAGGAAATTGGAAGCTAAGAAGCAGGAAATGTCAGGGTGAGACTGAGAAGAATTGAGCTAAAATGCTCAGCGGCCAGAATTACCTGAGATATGCGTGGGGGGAGGACAGAAGAAGAGTTGGAAAAACAAACTGAAACTACAAACAAATCTGTACATCCGAACTTTGAAACTGAAGGACGATGGTAAAGCAGAGAATGAAGGTAAGTAACAAGGGAGTGATAAGCGACCAGGACTATGATGCAAAAGTTAGAACGAGCAGAAACGTACAGCATAGAATGAAAGAAGTCAGCATGTGGAAACAACCGACAAAGAAGAATCAGCCATTCAGTCCTTTGAGCCTGCACCACTATTTAATAAGATCATGGTTGTCTTGATTGTAACCCCAAATACACATTCCCGCCTATTCCAGATTACCTTTTATTCCATCTTTTACAAGAATGCATCCACCTTGGACTTTAAAATATTCAAGGGCTCTGCTTCCACTGCTTTTTCAGGATGTAAGCTTCAAAGACTTAGGACCCTCAATAATATGTTGCCACTCTTTCTGTGCTAAACTAGCAGCCTCTCACTTTTAAACAGCTGGAGATGGCCCGGTTAAGTGGTAGCATCCTCTCTACATCTATCTTGTCAAAGCCCCTCAATTTCTTCTTACATTCCTAAACTCCAGCAATACAAACCCCACTTATGCAACCTTTCTCCATAAGGCAACGCTCCGCTGCAGTCTGGTAAACCTTCTGTCAACTGCTTTCAACGCATTTACATCCTTCCTTAAATAAAGTGACCAATACAATACACAGCACTTAGGCAGGATGACCTGTATTACTGAGGCATAACCTCCCTCGTTTTCAAGGCCCTTCACAATACATTAAAAGAATCAGCTTTCCCAAATTTCTGCTATACCAGCATTTGAGCCTTTTGAAAATCATTCACCAGTACATTCACATCCCTCTTTCTCACAGCTCATTAATCTTCCACCAATTAGATAATATGCTTTTATAGCCTTCTTGCCAAAGTGAAAAAAAGGTTTCCCACAGTATACACTAGGTCAGATATTTGCCCACTCACTGAAGTTGCTGAAATCTTTTTGCAGCCCCATGTTTGTGTCACAGCCTACTTTTCTACTTGTGTTCTTGGCAAAGTTGGCAACTCATCTTCCATCCCTTCATTCAAGTAATTTTATAAATCGTAAGCATTTGAGACGCAGCAATGAGCCCATTGGCACACCACTTGTTACATTCTGCCAACCTGAGATAGACACATTTGTGCCTATCTCTTCTTGTTTGCCAGTCAATCTCCTATTTATGGTAGCATGTTAAACTCTGCAACATCAGCCATTACTTTCAGTAATAACCTTTAATGTGAACTTTTATCAAATAAAAAAGGCACATTCTTATGCATTAACAGTGACACAAAAGCTACATACCGGAAGCTTTGAGTACAACACATAACAAAAACTTTCAATAAATATACTGGATATCAGTCCCTTTCAAACAATTGAAATCAGGAATCATAATAAAGAAAACGTTTTGACATACTTGCAGCATCTTGTCTTGTTGACTGTAGTCCATGCTGAGGCCAAACCTAAAACACAAGAGGCATCTCAGCTTAAGCCATTACATTTCAAGCATTTCACGAATTTTTACCTGATATTTTACAATTACATGGTAATGGTGAGCGCCTAAATCTCGCCATCCTGCCTATTTTAATTTCAAGACTGGATTCCATTATTACATTAATAATTGCATGTGACTGGGATGTTTCTACCTTGAGAAAGGTCACTGAATTTATTGAGTCAGTGCATTGTTATTTAGAATTAATCTGTTCTGTCACTGCACCATTGCATGTTTGGCTCATCTGAAATGGACAGCTGAGTGTAGAGTTTTTCTTGCAGTCTGGGCACCTTTATTTCATCAACAATGACAGCTGAAACTACAAAGATGACAGACGTCCAAACTGCTTTTACGTAAACTGCAATCCTGAATTCCTGAGGCAATAATAGCCTGCCAATTGCTTTTACAAGCCTTTGGTTTTAGTATTGAACCTCTCAATGAATTTCTTTTGTTGAAAGTTTTGTCAAATGTGGTGAGTGAAATCAGTGCTGTGCAATGGGAATACACATCAACAGGTGTTCCTAGAACAGATCAAGAATGTTAAGATCAAGAATAAAACACCTTCTGTAATGCCTTTGTGCCCCACAATCTGTCAAATGTGACACTGTTTAATCGCTTAGTCATCATTATTCAATAACAGTACTCCTATATATACTTTGACAGAAAAACACGTGAGCATGTTTTGCACTCTGAAGTGCAAAACACTGTAATCTCTGCTCAAATCAGTTCTGCATCGACTCAGCATCAAAAATATGAATTTACAGTCCGTGTAAGTTCATATTCTTAACGAAACAAATGCCATGATTATTGGATTTCTCAAAAATTTCTTTGCCATTTAACAATTTTTGCAAATTTTAATTTTGAAATAAAAAGGTCACAAGAGGTTGAATTATTTAATATTTCATTCATCAGGACGAGGACATGAATTTAAAAAGGGAAAGAGAAATAGGAACACAACCGTGTCACCAATGTACTGATAGTATGCAAAGTGCTGGTGGTTGGTGACCATTCCACCAAACATGCACCTCTCACAATGGTCAAGAAAGATACAGAGAAAGACTGGATTTAAAGAAAATTCTATGGCAACGTCATCTATTTGGTATAAATGATGTCATTGACTGTGAAATCAATTCAATGTCTTGCTATTTTCATAAGTTCAATTAAGTCAGATTCAGACACAGATGACACATCTTGATTATCATAAAACAGTGACATCACAAATGTCAATGGTTTGCTGGAGTGATACATTTGTGTTCGGAGTGGTGCTTGCAAAGCAAACCAGGTCAGGCAGCATTCGAGAAGCAGAAGAATCGACGTTTCGGGTATAAGCCCTTCATCATAAACCCTCATCCCTGTTGAAGGGCTCATGCCCAAAACATGTATTCTCCTGCTTTTCGGATACTGCATGATCTGCTGTGCTTTTTCAGCGCCACTCACTTGACTCTGGTTTCAAGCATCTGCAGTCCTCACTTTTTTTCCTGCACTTCTCCATTGGTAAATAAACTATGTAAAGAACAGATCTTTTCAGTTTTCTGTATTTTTTGTGATGCATTGAAGTGGGAAAACTATTTGAAACCAAAGATCAGTGCACTTTTTGAAAGCACGTTACCTGACACTGATTCTGAGTGCTGTTTACACAGTTGCAGTTTCAAGCAGTATTGAAAGGTTTACAGACAAGCTGCAGCCAAGTTCTGCATACAAAGGGAGATCCGGCCAGCAACAAGATTAGTCAGAGGACGAGTATCCAGTCATCGATGACAAAGGTCTTCTGCCTGCCTACAGTAAGGTGATTGGCTCCAGTTAAATAAACAGTTGGATCTGAGAACAAATGAGTGAGAGCCACCAGATTTCCACAAGATCACGAATATACCACTCCAGTCTCATTTCTTTGCAACATGCCGTCTCCTGGAGATCTTTGGCTGCATAATGGCAAGTCGTACGGAAAATGTTGGAATCATCAGTGAACAGAGCATTTTGTAAACATAATAATGTTTCTTGAGTTTAGCTATTCTAGGTTTTTTTGGTATTGTTTTATAAATGAAATAAAAACAAGATGAAACATTTTAATTACTCGCGTTATTTCAATAATGTTTACATTCTCTGTATCCTTATAAGCATCCAAAATAGGCGAAGCAATTCATTCAGCACCTCAAAATAGCTCCGTTTCCAATATAATCACGGCTGCTCTGTTTCCATTTCAAACTACAAAAACCTTCGAATCCCATGCCAAACAAAAATCCACCTATGTAAAAATAAATCAATGAACACACCCCCATTGCCAGAGCAGAGTTTCATCTGTTTATTTGGTAACACTTCCTTCATGACTGTAATTTCACCAAGCTCCCCCTCGCCTTTACGCTATCGGATTGACATCTAGTCCAAGAATGTCTCTTTGAATCCTCTAGCATTTCCTTGTTATCTGCTAATTAATCTCCATTCTCCCTTTCTGCAGAACGAGCACCTCATTTTACTTCACAGTGCATGAAGAGCTGACTTCACCAGCTTTAGTATCTGACAAACACCTGCTTTCTCCTTTATCGCTGTGCACTATTATTATCCAAAACATCCAATTTGTTCTTGAATGAATTAACGGAACCACTCTGCTCCACATTTCCATGTAATGTATTCCAGACCCTAACAACTTGCTGTCTCAAGAAGGTTTTTATTCCCGCACCACTCTTGCTTCGTTTGCACAATACGTCAATCTATGTC
>NC_083408.1:2500-12500 GCF_020745735.1 Hemiscyllium ocellatum | reverse complement strand
AGGGTTAGGGTTAGGGTTAGGGTTAGGGTTAGGGTTAGGGTTAGGGTTAGGGTTAGGGTTAGGGTTAGGGTTAGGGTTAGGGTTAGGGTTAGGGTTAGGGTTAGGGTTAGGGTTAGGGTTAGGGTTAGGGTTAGGGTTAGGGTTAGGGTTAGGGTTAGGGTTAGGGTTAGGGTTAGGGTTAGGGTTAGGGTTAGGGTTAGGGTTAGGGTTAGGGTTAGGGTTAGGGTTAGGGTTAGGGTTAGGGTTAGGGTTAGGGTTAGGGTTAGGGTTAGGGTTAGGGTTAGGGTTAGGGTTAGGGTTAGGGTTAGGGTTAGGGTTAGGGTTAGGGTTAGGGTTAGGGTTAGGGTTAGGGTTAGGGTTAGGGTTAGGGTTAGGGTTAGGGTTAGGGTTAGGGTTAGGGTTAGGGTTAGGGTTAGGGTTAGGGTTAGGGTTAGGGTTAGGGTTAGGGTTAGGGTTAGGGTTAGGGTTAGGGTTAGGGTTAGGGTTAGGGTTAGGGTTAGGGTTAGGGTTAGGGTTAGGGTTAGGGTTAGGGTTAGGGTTAGGGTTAGGGTTAGGGTTAGGGTTAGGGTTAGGGTTAGGGTTAGGGTTAGGGTTAGGGTTAGGGTTAGGGTTAGGGTTAGGGTTAGGGTTAGGGTTAGGGTTAGGGTTAGGGTTAGGGTTAGGGTTAGGGTTAGGGTTAGGGTTAGGGTTAGGGTTAGGGTTAGGGTTAGGGTTAGGGTTAGGGTTAGGGTTAGGGTTAGGGTTAGGGTTAGGGTTAGGGTTAGGGTTAGGGTTAGGGTTAGGGTTAGGGTTAGGGTTAGGGTTAGGGTTAGGGTTAGGGTTAGGGTTAGGGTTAGGGTTAGGGTTAGGGTTAGGGTTAGGGTTAGGGTTAGGGTTAGGGTTAGGGTTAGGGTTAGGGTTAGGGTTAGGGTTAGGGTTAGGGTTAGGGTTAGGGTTAGGGTTAGGGTTAGGGTTAGGGTTAGGGTTAGGGTTAGGGTTAGGGTTAGGGTTAGGGTTAGGGTTAGGGTTAGGGTTAGGGTTAGGGTTAGGGTTAGGGTTAGGGTTAGGGTTAGGGTTAGGGTTAGGGTTAGGGTTAGGGTTAGGGTTAGGGTTAGGGTTAGGGTTAGGGTTAGGGTTAGGGTTAGGGTTAGGGTTAGGGTTAGGGTTAGGGTTAGGGTTAGGGTTAGGGTTAGGGTTAGGGTTAGGGTTAGGGTTAGGGTTAGGGTTAGGGTTAGGGTTAGGGTTAGGGTTAGGGTTAGGGTTAGGGTTAGGGTTAGGGTTAGGGTTAGGGTTAGGGTTAGGGTTAGGGTTAGTTAGGGTTAGGGTTAGGGTTAGGGTTAGGGTTAGGGTTAGGGTTAGGGTTAGGGTTAGGGTTAGGGTTAGGGTTAGGGTTAGGGTTAGGGTTAGGGTTAGGGTTAGGGTTAGGGTTAGGGTTAGGGTTAGGGTTAGGGTTAGGGTTAGGGTTAGGGTTAGGGTTAGGGTTAGGGTTAGGGTTAGGGTTAGGGTTAGGGTTAGGGTTAGGGTTAGGGTTAGGGTTAGGGTTAGGGTTAGGGTTAGGGTTAGGGTTAGGGTTAGGGTTAGGGTTAGGGTTAGGGTTAGGGTTAGGGTTAGGGTTAGGGTTAGGGTTAGGGTTAGGGTTAGGGTTAGGGTTAGGGTTAGGGTTAGGGTTAGGGTTAGGGTTAGGGTTAGGGTTAGGGTTAGGGTTAGGGTTAGGGTTAGGGTTAGGGTTAGGGTTAGGGTTAGGGTTAGGGTTAGGGTTAGGGTTAGGGTTAGGGTTAGGGTTAGGGTTAGGGTTAGGGTTAGGGTTAGGGTTAGGGTTAGGGTTAGGGTTAGGGTTAGGGTTAGGGTTAGGGTTAGGGTTAGGGTTAGGGTTAGGGTTAGGGTTAGGGTTAGGGTTAGGGTTAGGGTTAGGGTTAGGGTTAGGGTTAGGGTTAGGGTTAGGGTTAGGGTTAGGGTTAGGGTTAGGGTTAGGGTTAGGGTTAGGGTTAGGGTTAGGGTTAGGGTTAGGGTTAGGGTTAGGGTTAGGGTTAGGGTTAGGGTTAGGGTTAGGGTTAGGGTTAGGGTTAGGGTTAGGGTTAGGGTTAGGGTTAGGGTTAGGGTTAGGGTTAGGGTTAGGGTTAGGGTTAGGGTTAGGGTTAGGGTTAGGGTTAGGGTTAGGGTTAGGGTTAGGGTTAGGGTTAGGGTTAGGGTTAGGGTTAGGGTTAGGGTTAGGGTTAGGGTTAGGGTTAGGGTTAGGGTTAGGGTTAGGGTTAGGGTTAGGGTTAGGGTTAGGGTTAGGGTTAGGGTTAGGGTTAGGGTTAGGGTTAGGGTTAGGGTTAGGGTTAGGGTTAGGGTTAGGGTTAGGGTTAGGGTTAGGGTTAGGGTTAGGGTTAGGGTTAGGGTTAGGGTTAGGGTTAGGGTTAGGGTTAGGGTTAGGGTTAGGGTTAGGGTTAGGGTTAGGGTTAGGGTTAGGGTTAGGGTTAGGGTTAGGGTTAGGGTTAGGGTTAGGGTTAGGGTTAGGGTTAGGGTTAGGGTTAGGGTTAGGGTTAGGGTTAGGGTTAGGGTTAGGGTTAGGGTTAGGGTTAGGGTTAGGGTTAGGGTTAGGGTTAGGGTTAGGGTTAGGGTTAGGGTTAGGGTTAGGGTTAGGGTTAGGGTTAGGGTTAGGGTTAGGGTTAGGGTTAGGGTTAGGGTTAGGGTTAGGGTTAGGGTTAGGGTTAGGGTTAGGGTTAGGGTTAGGGTTAGGGTTAGGGTTAGGGTTAGGGTTAGGGTTAGGGTTAGGGTTAGGGTTAGGGTTAGGGTTAGGGTTAGGGTTAGGGTTAGGGTTAGGGTTAGGGTTAGGGTTAGGGTTAGGGTTAGGGTTAGGGTTAGGGTTAGGGTTAGGGTTAGGGTTAGGGTTAGGGTTAGGGTTAGGGTTAGGGTTAGGGTTAGGGTTAGGGTTAGGGTTAGGGTTAGGGTTAGGGTTAGGGTTAGGGTTAGGGTTAGGGTTAGGGTTAGGGTTAGGGTTAGGGTTAGGGTTAGGGTTAGGGTTAGGGTTAGGGTTAGGGTTAGGGTTAGGGTTAGGGTTAGGGTTAGGGTTAGGGTTAGGGTTAGGGTTAGGGTTAGGGTTAGGGTTAGGGTTAGGGTTAGGGTTAGGGTTAGGGTTAGGGTTAGGGTTAGGGTTAGGGTTAGGGTTAGGGTTAGGGTTAGGGTTAGGGTTAGGGTTAGGGTTAGGGTTAGGGTTAGGGTTAGGGTTAGGGTTAGGGTTAGGGTTAGGGTTAGGGTTAGGGTTAGGGTTAGGGTTAGGGTTAGGGTTAGGGTTAGGGTTAGGGTTAGGGTTAGGGTTAGGGTTAGGGTTAGGGTTAGGGTTAGGGTTAGGGTTAGGGTTAGGGTTAGGGTTAGGGTTAGGGTTAGGGTTAGGGTTAGGGTTAGGGTTAGGGTTAGGGTTAGGGTTAGGGTTAGGGTTAGGGTTAGGGTTAGGGTTAGGGTTAGGGTTAGGGTTAGGGTTAGGGTTAGGGTTAGGGTTAGGGTTAGGGTTAGGGTTAGGGTTAGGGTTAGGGTTAGGGTTAGGGTTAGGGTTAGGGTTAGGGTTAGGGTTAGGGTTAGGGTTAGGGTTAGGGTTAGGGTTAGGGTTAGGGTTAGGGTTAGGGTTAGGGTTAGGGTTAGGGTTAGGGTTAGGGTTAGGGTTAGGGTTAGGGTTAGGGTTAGGGTTAGGGTTAGGGTTAGGGTTAGGGTTAGGGTTAGGGTTAGGGTTAGGGTTAGGGTTAGGGTTAGGGTTAGGGTTAGGGTTAGGGTTAGGGTTAGGGTTAGGGTTAGGGTTAGGGTTAGGGTTAGGGTTAGGGTTAGGGTTAGGGTTAGGGTTAGGGTTAGGGTTAGGGTTAGGGTTAGGGTTAGGGTTAGGGTTAGGGTTAGGGTTAGGGTTAGGGTTAGGGTTAGGGTTAGGGTTAGGGTTAGGGTTAGGGTTAGGGTTAGGGTTAGGGTTAGGGTTAGGGTTAGGGTTAGGGTTAGGGTTAGGGTTAGGGTTAGGGTTAGGGTTAGGGTTAGGGTTAGGGTTAGGGTTAGGGTTAGGGTTAGGGTTAGGGTTAGGGTTAGGGTTAGGGTTAGGGTTAGGGTTAGGGTTAGGGTTAGGGTTAGGGTTAGGGTTAGGGTTAGGGTTAGGGTTAGGGTTAGGGTTAGGGTTAGGGTTAGGGTTAGGGTTAGGGTTAGGGTTAGGGTTAGGGTTAGGGTTAGGGTTAGGGTTAGGGTTAGGGTTAGGGTTAGGGTTAGGGTTAGGGTTAGGGTTAGGGTTAGGGTTAGGGTTAGGGTTAGGGTTAGGGTTAGGGTTAGGGTTAGGGTTAGGGTTAGGGTTAGGGTTAGGGTTAGGGTTAGGGTTAGGGTTAGGGTTAGGGTTAGGGTTAGGGTTAGGGTTAGGGTTAGGGTTAGGGTTAGGGTTAGGGTTAGGGTTAGGGTTAGGGTTAGGGTTAGGGTTAGGGTTAGGGTTAGGGTTAGGGTTAGGGTTAGGGTTAGGGTTAGGGTTAGGGTTAGGGTTAGGGTTAGGGTTAGGGTTAGGGTTAGGGTTAGGGTTAGGGTTAGGGTTAGGGTTAGGGTTAGGGTTAGGGTTAGGGTTAGGGTTAGGGTTAGGGTTAGGGTTAGGGTTAGGGTTAGGGTTAGGGTTAGGGTTAGGGTTAGGGTTAGGGTTAGGGTTAGGGTTAGGGTTAGGGTTAGGGTTAGGGTTAGGGTTAGGGTTAGGGTTAGGGTTAGGGTTAGGGTTAGGGTTAGGGTTAGGGTTAGGGTTAGGGTTAGGGTTAGGGTTAGGGTTAGGGTTAGGGTTAGGGTTAGGGTTAGGGTTAGGGTTAGGGTTAGGGTTAGGGTTAGGGTTAGGGTTAGGGTTAGGGTTAGGGTTAGGGTTAGGGTTAGGGTTAGGGTTAGGGTTAGGGTTAGGGTTAGGGTTAGGGTTAGGGTTAGGGTTAGGGTTAGGGTTAGGGTTAGGGTTAGGGTTAGGGTTAGGGTTAGGGTTAGGGTTAGGGTTAGGGTTAGGGTTAGGGTTAGGGTTAGGGTTAGGGTTAGGGTTAGGGTTAGGGTTAGGGTTAGGGTTAGGGTTAGGGTTAGGGTTAGGGTTAGGGTTAGGGTTAGGGTTAGGGTTAGGGTTAGGGTTAGGGTTAGGGTTAGGGTTAGGGTTAGGGTTAGGGTTAGGGTTAGGGTTAGGGTTAGGGTTAGGGTTAGGGTTAGGGTTAGGGTTAGGGTTAGGGTTAGGGTTAGGGTTAGGGTTAGGGTTAGGGTTAGGGTTAGGGTTAGGGTTAGGGTTAGGGTTAGGGTTAGGGTTAGGGTTAGGGTTAGGGTTAGGGTTAGGGTTAGGGTTAGGGTTAGGGTTAGGGTTAGGGTTAGGGTTAGGGTTAGGGTTAGGGTTAGGGTTAGGGTTAGGGTTAGGGTTAGGGTTAGGGTTAGGGTTAGGGTTAGGGTTAGGGTTAGGGTTAGGGTTAGGGTTAGGGTTAGGGTTAGGGTTAGGGTTAGGGTTAGGGTTAGGGTTAGGGTTAGGGTTAGGGTTAGGGTTAGGGTTAGGGTTAGGGTTAGGGTTAGGGTTAGGGTTAGGGTTAGGGTTAGGGTTAGGGTTAGGGTTAGGGTTAGGGTTAGGGTTAGGGTTAGGGTTAGGGTTAGGGTTAGGGTTAGGGTTAGGGTTAGGGTTAGGGTTAGGGTTAGGGTTAGGGTTAGGGTTAGGGTTAGGGTTAGGGTTAGGGTTAGGGTTAGGGTTAGGGTTAGGGTTAGGGTTAGGGTTAGGGTTAGGGTTAGGGTTAGGGTTAGGGTTAGGGTTAGGGTTAGGGTTAGGGTTAGGGTTAGGGTTAGGGTTAGGGTTAGGGTTAGGGTTAGGGTTAGGGTTAGGGTTAGGGTTAGGGTTAGGGTTAGGGTTAGGGTTAGGGTTAGGGTTAGGGTTAGGGTTAGGGTTAGGGTTAGGGTTAGGGTTAGGGTTAGGGTTAGGGTTAGGGTTAGGGTTAGGGTTTTAGGGTTAGGGTTAGGGTTAGGGTTAGGGTTAGGGTTAGGGTTAGGGTTAGGGTTAGGGTTAGGGTTAGGGTTAGGGTTAGGGTTAGGGTTAGGGTTAGGGTTAGGGTTAGGGTTAGGGTTAGGGTTAGGGTTAGGGTTAGGGTTAGGGTTAGGGTTAGGGTTAGGGTTAGGGTTAGGGTTAGGGTTAGGGTTAGGGTTAGGGTTAGGGTTAGGGTTAGGGTTAGGGTTAGGGTTAGGGTTAGGGTTAGGGTTAGGGTTAGGGTTAGGGTTAGGGTTAGGGTTAGGGTTAGGGTTAGGGTTAGGGTTAGGGTTAGGGTTAGGGTTAGGGTTAGGGTTAGGGTTAGGGTTAGGGTTAGGGTTAGGGTTAGGGTTAGGGTTAGGGTTAGGGTTAGGGTTAGGGTTAGGGTTAGGGTTAGGGTTAGGGTTAGGGTTAGGGTTAGGGTTAGGGTTAGGGTTAGGGTTAGGGTTAGGGTTAGGGTTAGGGTTAGGGTTAGGGTTAGGGTTAGGGTTAGGGTTAGGGTTAGGGTTAGGGTTAGGGTTAGGGTTAGGGTTAGGGTTAGGGTTAGGGTTAGGGTTAGGGTTAGGGTTAGGGTTAGGGTTAGGGTTAGGGTTAGGGTTAGGGTTAGGGTTAGGGTTAGGGTTAGGGTTAGGGTTAGGGTTAGGGTTAGGGTTAGGGTTAGGGTTAGGGTTAGGGTTAGGGTTAGGGTTAGGGTTAGGGTTAGGGTTAGGGTTAGGGTTAGGGTTAGGGTTAGGGTTAGGGTTAGGGTTAGGGTTAGGGTTAGGGTTAGGGTTAGGGTTAGGGTTAGGGTTAGGGTTAGGGTTAGGGTTAGGGTTAGGGTTAGGGTTAGGGTTAGGGTTAGGGTTAGGGTTAGGGTTAGGGTTAGGGTTAGGGTTAGGGTTAGGGTTAGGGTTAGGGTTAGGGTTAGGGTTAGGGTTAGGGTTAGGGTTAGGGTTAGGGTTAGGGTTAGGGTTAGGGTTAGGGTTAGGGTTAGGGTTAGGGTTAGGGTTAGGGTTAGGGTTAGGGTTAGGGTTAGGGTTAGGGTTAGGGTTAGGGTTAGGGTTAGGGTTAGGGTTAGGGTTAGGGTTAGGGTTAGGGTTAGGGTTAGGGTTAGGGTTAGGGTTAGGGTTAGGGTTAGGGTTAGGGTTAGGGTTAGGGTTAGGGTTAGGGTTAGGGTTAGGGTTAGGGTTAGGGTTAGGGTTAGGGTTAGGGTTAGGGTTAGGGTTAGGGTTAGGGTTAGGGTTAGGGTTAGGGTTAGGGTTAGGGTTAGGGTTAGGGTTAGGGTTAGGGTTAGGGTTAGGGTTAGGGTTAGGGTTAGGGTTAGGGTTAGGGTTAGGGTTAGGGTTAGGGTTAGGGTTAGGGTTAGGGTTAGGGTTAGGGTTAGGGTTAGGGTTAGGGTTAGGGTTAGGGTTAGGGTTAGGGTTAGGGTTAGGGTTAGGGTTAGGGTTAGGGTTAGGGTTAGGGTTAGGGTTAGGGTTAGGGTTAGGGTTAGGGTTAGGGTTAGGGTTAGGGTTAGGGTTAGGGTTAGGGTTAGGGTTAGGGTTAGGGTTAGGGTTAGGGTTAGGGTTAGGGTTAGGGTTAGGGTTAGGGTTAGGGTTAGGGTTAGGGTTAGGGTTAGGGTTAGGGTTAGGGTTAGGGTTAGGGTTAGGGTTAGGGTTAGGGTTAGGGTTAGGGTTAGGGTTAGGGTTAGGGTTAGGGTTAGGGTTAGGGTTAGGGTTAGGGTTAGGGTTAGGGTTAGGGTTAGGGTTAGGGTTAGGGTTAGGGTTAGGGTTAGGGTTAGGGTTAGGGTTAGGGTTAGGGTTAGGGTTAGGGTTAGGGTTAGGGTTAGGGTTAGGGTTAGGGTTAGGGTTAGGGTTAGGGTTAGGGTTAGGGTTAGGGTTAGGGTTAGGGTTAGGGTTAGGGTTAGGGTTAGGGTTAGGGTTAGGGTTAGGGTTAGGGTTAGGGTTAGGGTTAGGGTTAGGGTTAGGGTTAGGGTTAGGGTTAGGGTTAGGGTTAGGGTTAGGGTTAGGGTTAGGGTTAGGGTTAGGGTTAGGGTTAGGGTTAGGGTTAGGGTTAGGGTTAGGGTTAGGGTTAGGGTTAGGGTTAGGGTTAGGGTTAGGGTTAGGGTTAGGGTTAGGGTTAGGGTTAGGGTTAGGGTTAGGGTTAGGGTTAGGGTTAGGGTTAGGGTTAGGGTTAGGGTTAGGGTTAGGGTTAGGGTTAGGGTTAGGGTTAGGGTTAGGGTTAGGGTTAGGGTTAGGGTTAGGGTTAGGGTTAGGGTTAGGGTTAGGGTTAGGGTTAGGGTTAGGGTTAGGGTTAGGGTTAGGGTTAGGGTTAGGGTTAGGGTTAGGGTTAGGGTTAGGGTTAGGGTTAGGGTTAGGGTTAGGGTTAGGGTTAGGGTTAGGGTTAGGGTTAGGGTTAGGGTTAGGGTTAGGGTTAGGGTTAGGGTTAGGGTTAGGGTTAGGGTTAGGGTTAGGGTTAGGGTTAGGGTTAGGGTTAGGGTTAGGGTTAGGGTTAGGGTTAGGGTTAGGGTTAGGGTTAGGGTTAGGGTTAGGGTTAGGGTTAGGGTTAGGGTTAGGGTTAGGGTTAGGGTTAGGGTTAGGGTTAGGGTTAGGGTTAGGGTTAGGGTTAGGGTTAGGGTTAGGGTTAGGGTTAGGGTTAGGGTTAGGGTTAGGGTTAGGGTTAGGGTTAGGGTTAGGGTTAGGGTTAGGGTTAGGGTTAGGGTTAGGGTTAGGGTTAGGGTTAGGGTTAGGGTTAGGGTTAGGGTTAGGGTTAGGGTTAGGGTTAGGGTTAGGGTTAGGGTTAGGGTTAGGGTTAGGGTTAGGGTTAGGGTTAGGGTTAGGGTTAGGGTTAGGGTTAGGGTTAGGGTTAGGGTTAGGGTTAGGGTTAGGGTTAGGGTTAGGGTTAGGGTTAGGGTTAGGGTTAGGGTTAGGGTTAGGGTTAGGGTTAGGGTTAGGGTTAGGGTTAGGGTTAGGGTTAGGGTTAGGGTTAGGGTTAGGGTTAGGGTTAGGGTTAGGGTTAGGGTTAGGGTTAGGGTTAGGGTTAGGGTTAGGGTTAGGGTTAGGGTTAGGGTTAGGGTTAGGGTTAGGGTTAGGGTTAGGGTTAGGGTTAGGGTTAGGGTTAGGGTTAGGGTTAGGGTTAGGGTTAGGGTTAGGGTTAGGGTTAGGGTTAGGGTTAGGGTTAGGGTTAGGGTTAGGGTTAGGGTTAGGGTTAGGGTTAGGGTTAGGGTTAGGGTTAGGGTTAGGGTTAGGGTTAGGGTTAGGGTTAGGGTTAGGGTTAGGGTTAGGGTTAGGGTTAGGGTTAGGGTTAGGGTTAGGGTTAGGGTTAGGGTTAGGGTTAGGGTTAGGGTTAGGGTTAGGGTTAGGGTTAGGGTTAGGGTTAGGGTTAGGGTTAGGGTTAGGGTTAGGGTTAGGGTTAGGGTTAGGGTTAGGGTTAGGGTTAGGGTTAGGGTTAGGGTTAGGGTTAGGGTTAGGGTTAGGGTTAGGGTTAGGGTTAGGGTTAGGGTTAGGGTTAGGGTTAGGGTTAGGGTTAGGGTTAGGGTTAGGGTTAGGGTTAGGGTTAGGGTTAGGGTTAGGGTTAGGGTTAGGGTTAGGGTTAGGGTTAGGGTTAGGGTTAGGGTTAGGGTTAGGGTTAGGGTTAGGGTTAGGGTTAGGGTTAGGGTTAGGGTTAGGGTTAGGGTTAGGGTTAGGGTTAGGGTTTAGGGTTAGGGTTAGGGTTAGGGTTAGGGTTAGGGTTAGGGTTAGGGTTAGGGTTAGGGTTAGGGTTAGGGTTAGGGTTAGGGTTAGGGTTAGGGTTTAGGGTTAGGGTTAGGGTTAGGGTTAGGGTTAGGGTTAGGGTTAGGGTTAGGGTTAGGGTTAGGGTTAGGGTTAGGGTTAGGGTTAGGGTTAGGGTTAGGGTTAGGGTTAGGGTTAGGGTTAGGGTTAGGGTTAGGGTTAGGGTTAGGGTTAGGGTTAGGGTTAGGGTTAGGGTTAGGGTTAGGGTTAGGGTTAGGGTTAGGGTTAGGGTTAGGGTTAGGGTTAGGGTTAGGGTTAGGGTTAGGGTTAGGGTTAGGGTTAGGGTTAGGGTTAGGGTTAGGGTTAGGGTTAGGGTTAGGGTTAGGGTTAGGGTTAGGGTTAG